>NW_013550574.1:201495-383651 GCF_000709125.1 Exophiala aquamarina CBS 119918 | reverse complement strand
TAAGTAAAGAGTATCGTTTTAGTTATAGCTACTATAGTATTCGTTTTAGCGTCGATTAGTTCTTATCCTATAGTCCTAGAAGAGAGAGAACTCCTAGTAACGTAGCCCTACTCCCTTATCCGACCTATAGGATAGGCGAGAATATATACCGATTTAATCTTAATATAGTACGCTACTTAATTAACGCTAAATTCGATAGGAAACGGACTTAATTTCACGGCGTAAGACCGTTTCTCGATTAGTCCGTTTACTACTTTAAAAAAACCGATAAGGTATTAGATCGACTATAGTAGGATATTACCCTAAAATTATAATAACTTACTCTTTAACGTATATAACTAGATAAGCTAGTCGCTAGGAGATAACCGCGTATCGTAATCGACTATAATAAGGTCTTTACGAATATCGAGATAATTAGGTAGGCTAGGTAGGGAATGGAGGCATTAGAGGCGACGACGAGGTCTTCTATACGACCGAATACTAGAAATACTACGCGGAATAGGTAGTTAAATAATACCCTAGTACTATTTATATATTAATTTAGTGCTAATGAGTCTATATAATTAGTAAATTATGATTGTAGCACTATTGGTGGCAAAAAAATGCGTGTTTCATTACCAGGGTGTTTCATTACGTGGTGCCTAGACTTAGACTTCTATAAACAATCCGATCCTCCGTCTACTGCTTAGTCAGACGCACAGTTCTCCATTCGCGACCAACATTTCAAGATTAGGGGGCTTTTAAATATCAAGAATCGCTGCCGCAGAATACTCAGTCATGTCCAATACGTCAGAACAAGATAGCGCAAAACCGCTGAAAGAAGTCGCGGTTATCTTCCGTGCCGCGAAGCCAGAAGAGTTTGACGTCCTTTCAAGGATTCTGTGCAATGCCTTTCTTCCATTATGGTAAGTGACCTGCACTGACGGGTGACCGCTCGTTCAGCGATAGAAGTAGGCTAATAGTTAAAAAGGAATCATAACTGGTTTCATGGAGTTTCAGAAGCTCTCGCTCCTGTCGCGATTGGGAGTATTGGAGCTCAAACACCGCCAATGAGTCGTTATCAAGCAACACGTGTCTACTTTTATCGATCCCTGATAAATCTCGTAAGCCTCTGGGGCGGGTTGGTCCTCGTCGCTGAGGTCCCTGGCCCCGGCACCGCCAACGGGATCAACATCGGCGCCATCATGATGTGGCTCCCTCCCCATGTGAGAGAAGGAACATTCGGCATGTTCCAGGTATGGAGATCAGGGCTCTTGTCGCTGCTTGCCCCGTGGAGATACGGGCTATCTGGCTTCTATCGAATCACTGCCATCTTTGAGGCTAACGTGAAGTCGATGTTTGAGAAGAGACTGAAGGGTGTCCATCCTGGCGGATATAAGGAAGAGGAGTGTGGTTTTGTGCAGATGATTGCTATTAATCCTGCTCACGCTGGTAAGGGCTATGCGTCGGCGCTTTTGAAACATCAGGTGGAGAAGCACTTTGCTCAATATCCTGACAAGCCCGTCATTCTCGATACCACAACGAAGCAGGGATTGAATGCGTATGGGAGATTGGGTTTTGAGCTTCTGGCACAGATCCCTGTGGACACTGGCACTGATGTTAGAGGTATTCGTCTTAAGACCAATGCAGACGAAAGCGCCAGGAAGCTCGCGAAGGAGACTTGTGTTCAGAGGGTCATGATAAAGGTACCACCCGGTGCGCCGCCGGCTGAGGTGACACCTGACTTTGAACCTTAAGTGCGATCGCCTTTGTCTTGTTACTTACTTGCACTCTAAGTTACGTTTAGTGTCGACCTCTGCGGTATTTATTCGTCCATATAGTGGTCTACTATAGGACTTTGTCCGGGGCCGGTAATTACATTATAGGATTACTTATCCGTATACTTTAGAATTAATCGGGGCCTATTATTATCTACCTACTTTAAGGATAATAATACCTTAAGGCCGATCCTAATCCTAATAAGATAGTCCTTCTTCTAATATCTAGGCTACGTAACGGGTTAGGTTAGGCAACTCGTAGACCTTTTATAACCCGAGTAAAAAGCCCTATAGGGTTTGTAGTCCTTATAAAAATATCGGTGTTTTAGCCCGTAGCCCAGCGTAACCTAATTTACTATAGGAGCCTAGGGAGCCTAGGGCTATCGTACAGTAAGGATAGTTTTCCCTACGCTTATACATTATAACTAAGCTCTTATAGTAACTATTTTCTACCCTATAAGTATACTATAATCGATATTTTTCTTACATTCCTTTATATAATTAATATTTTCCCTATACTCCTATAGTCTATATAGTAAATCTTCTATCGCCCTTCTATTCTATCGTTTTAAGTATATAATTTCTAATTCGTTTAATAGCTAGTATACCTATACGTACTATATCTCTCTAAGTTTTATTATTTCTAGTCGTACCTAAATACGTCGTACTCTCTCTAGGTTTTATTATCTCTAGTCGTACTATATTGGGGCTCGAGGCGCTTAGTTATGAAAGAAGAGAGAAGGGGCCTTAGCATGGAGGAACAAGTAAGTGAGGAGAAAAGCAGACAATCGAAGCGTAAGCAAGGACGAAGAGGAAACCTAACGTACGAGAGCGTACGTTAAGTATTAGATAGTAGCTATAAGAGTATAGTTTATAGAATTAGGAGTATTTTTCCTTCTACGAGTTCGGCTATATAACTATATAGCTTAAGTTTTAGTAGTTGTAACCTTTACGAATAATGCTATTATAGTTTTATATATGTCTATTACGAGAAGTCTTAAAAGTATAGTCCTTTAGCGGGCTTAAGACTATAGAGATCTATAGCGTTACTATTCCTTCGCTAATATAGGTAAGTAAAGAGTATTGTTTTAGTTATGGCTACTATAGTGTTCGTTTTAGTGTCGATTAGTTCTTATCCTACGGTCCTAGAAGAGAGAGAACCCCTAGCAACGTAGCCCTACCCCCTTATCCGACCTATAGGATAGGCGAGAATATATACCGATTTAACCTTAATATAGTACTTAATACTAGCTTCTATTATAGTAAAGAAGGAAATTAAAGGAAGGAAGGGTCTTACTTCCCATATTAACTTTTATAAATACTTAATAAGTATTATCTATCTATTAGGGCTATCTATCGTTAGCTATATCTTCGCTAATAGGAGAGCTTCGAATATAATAGCGCTTCGAGATAATAGTAACTATACTTTTACTATTAGACTTATTCTCGGTCGTTTTACTAGGCGAATAGTTACCTTACTATCTCTACTATTTACTTATATATAGCTTTATCTCTATTATTCGCTTTTATACGCTCTTCTTTCTTATAGCGCTAAAATTCCGTATTAGATAAATACTTTTATTACGGGTTAAATTCGTAGGATATCTTAATAAAGAACTAGCGATATCTAGATTCGACCGTATAGTTATATAGTCGAACGATATTACATAATATTAATAGATATCTTAGCGAGCGACGCTAAGACTAAACTAGCGATACCTAGATTCGACCGTATAGTTATATAGCCGGATAATATTACGTAATACTAATAGTTACCTAGGATACCGGGCGACCTACCCTAGGAGATTATATTTCCCTATAGACAGCGGTAGGACTTCTTTCTCTCTTCCCTTTAGCTTAACGTCCTTATTAGATAGGTCCTATAGTAGTTAAATAAGCTCCTATTGAAACCCTTATATAACCTTTATATTAACTAATAGATAACTAGCTAACGAACTTACTAAACTACTAAATATCGAAAAATATAAGTCCTTTACTTATAATATCGGCCTTTAAACGAGTCCTTTTAATAAAAGTAAAAAAGAAACGGCGGAAACTTACTTCTATAGCCTAGGTAAACCTAGCGCTAACAATAGTGCGTTAATAACCCGAGAAAACCCTTACGGTATATAGGTCCTATATATTAAGAAATCTCGAGTCGGAGAATTAATACCTAAGTACGATAACCTTCTTTCTAATAGTATACGGTTTACTATATATTATGTCCGGGGGATAGGGTTTAGATCTATAGTAGAAGTAGCTAAAGTTAAAAGAGTAAAATATATCGTAGTTTTCTATCTTAGTAAATAACTTAGGGTTTATCTAAGTAAAGGAGTATAGGCCTATTTTATGTAGGCGTAGGCTCCGTCGTAATATCTCGTAAGTACGAGAGTAATAGCCGAGTATTCGTAAATACGAGTTAACTCCTAGGATGCTTAGAAATTAAGTTGAGTAACTTCTAATCCTATAGAATAGAATAGCGTTTTATAGAATCTTTTATAAGGCTTAAGTATAGCCTTACCTAAGGGATGCCATATAATCCTAGCTTATATAAGCGTAATCACGTGACTAGGCGTTTATAGAGCATCGCCCAGTCTTAATAGTAACTACTATAGTTCGTGGGATAACGTGGCCGATTAAGTGTCCTTAAGTCGGCGGACTAGCGTAGAGTAGTGCACGTTGTTCGCGGCCGCGGCAGCGCGAATACTAGGATATCGATGTAATTAATAGTCGGCGATCGTAGACTAGATCGTAGACTCCTGATTCGAGGCCATTTACGCGTAATTAACGGCCAATTAGTTAAGTGGTAGTTGTTTGATTGAGATGGCAGAGAGGTGGTGGAATGGTAGAACGCGTGGTGTAGAACAGGGGTGGTGCAAAACCTAGTGGTGGGACTTAGTACTGGAAATTAGGGTTAAACAAAAAAATTGAGCGAGTTTGAGCAAGTTTGAGCCACCTCTACACTGCGAACATCCGGCCGAACTCCGGCCAAAAATCCTGCCAGTCTGTTTGAATATGTGTCTGCACCTGTTATTATTGATTCAATGTCATAAAATGGATAACACAGTGTAATGTCCATCTCGTAACCAGCATCTTGTCGCCAGCAACACATCTCGAACATCGATTAAGTCATCGATGATTGTGCTAGACGAATGGCGCTCAGTCCACTGCACTCGCCGCCAGCGGGCCATGTCAAGACGACTGTTCTAATAAACAATGTCCACTGTGCCTCCTGCCTCTCCTACATTCAGGAGGTCCTCAGTATATTACAGCCAGCCCCGCTAACGATTACTGCGAACTACATATCACACGAGGTGACGATAGTCCACTTTCCGGACCACTCTGCGAGTGACCTAGCTCGAGTTTTATCGGATGCAGCATTCGAAGTTCAGAGTGTGCAGACCGAAGATGAATTTGGCCATGTTATTTACGAGCAAGATTTAATCCAGATCCATCAAGATTGGTTGGATCAAGCTGCTCAGATGCTAAACGAACAAACATCAACGCTGTCGCGGGACCTGACGGCAGCACACTATGAATTCAGAGACGATGCCGGCTACCAACGTGATGAGAAGCATTTAGACCACTGTGCTCTTTGCCGAAAGGTGAACGGAAAAGCCGAGACATCGCAGGACGTTATCGTGACCATCCCTGAGGCGAAATTGTTGACAGCCACTCTCAGTATCACTGGGATGACTTGCGCGGCATGCATTCTCTCCATCAATGAAGGGGTGCAGGGACTCGAATTCTTGATAGATGCCAGCGTCAGTTTGCTTACCAATAGCGCAGCTGTCACCTTTACCGGCCCGAAAGACAACCTCGATCAGATTGTGGAGAGAATCGAAGACAGAGGATACGACTGTCACGTCGAGAGCATCATCGAAGTTGGACAACCACAGCAAACAAAACAGCTGGTGGAAAGGACAGTCATGGTGAGAATCGCAGGAATGTTCTGCGATCAATGTCCACGTCGGGTCATCGATGCTTTGTCATCATCGTTTCAGGGACGACTTGCTATCGACAAGCCCCCGTCGTACGATGACCCTATCATCGTGATTACATATCGTCCCCAACCCAGCATTATTATGGTTAGGAGTATCCTAGCTACTATACATGGTGTCAGCGACCAACTCAGAGCCACGATATACCATCCGCCAACGATCGAAGAGCGCTCTCGAGCTATGCAGCTCCACGAACGGCGTCGTCTTCTCCTTCGGCTTCTCCTCAGCTTCATCGTCGCCATTCCAACCTTCCTTATCAGTGTGGTCTGGCAGAGCCTAGTCCCTTCGACCAACCGCGTACGAATGTTCTTCCAACAACATATGTGGACTGGTGCTAACACTCGCGCCGAGTGGGCGCTTTTCTTCCTTGCGACGCCCGTGATGTTCCTTGCTGCCGATGTCTTCCACGTCAGGGCAATCAAGGAGATCCGAGCACTGTGGAGCCGGAATAGCAAGGTCCCAGTTCTTCGAAGATTTTACCGTTTCGGAAGCATGAATCTGCTCATGTCCGCTGGGACGTCGGTGGCGTACTTCCCTTCAATCGCCGTGCTTGCTCTAGAATCGCAAAAAGATGGGCAGCACAACAGGCGCCTATCGACATACTTCGACACTGTTGTTTTCTTGACGATGTTTATTCTCGCTGGACGGTACTTAGAAGCGTACAGTAAATCCAAGGCTGGTGATGCTGTCACAATGCTCGGAAAGCTCCGGCCAACCGAAGCTCTGCTTGTGAGATCTAATCCGGAATTGGAAGATAGCGAGTTGTCTCGTCAGATGGCAAATGGCGAGAGAATCAATGTCGATGTTCTCGAAGTGGGAGATGTTGTCCGAGTCCTTCATAGTGTATCTCCACCAGCCGACGGCACAATCGTCCTGGGCGATTCCACCTTCGATGAGAGCTCTTTGACCGGAGAGTCTCAGCCTATTACCAAGAATACTGGCGATCAAGTCTTTGCTGGAACAATCAACACCGGGAAACCTATCAATATCCGAGTCACTGAAGTCTCAGGCGCATCCATGCTTGACCAAATCGTCAAAGTTGTACGTGAAGGACAGGCCAAAAGAGCCCCTGTGGAGAGAGCGGCTGATACCTTGACGGGATACTTCGTTCCAGTTATTACCCTCATTGCCGTATCGACATTTGTGATCTGGTTTGGACTAGGGCAGGGTGGGGCACTGCCGGAGAGTTTTCTTGATGTCGACACCGGTGGCTGGGCATTCTGGGCATTACAATTTGCCATTGCAGTCTTTGTTGGTGCGTGCCCCTGTGGTATTGCCCTTGCGGCTCCAACAGCTTTATTCGTGGGCTCTGGACTTGCGGCGCACCACGGAATATTGGTCAAAGGTGGCGGCGAAGCATTTCAAGAAGCTTCTGGTCTGGACGTGGTTGTCTTTGACAAAACTGGCACGCTTACCGAGGGCGGAAGCCCCACTGTTGCAAACTATGATATCATAGCTTCTAGTGAGGAGGAGAAGAAGGCCATCTGGGCAATCGCTCAAGCACTAGAAGAGTCTTCAAGTCACCCCATAGCGAAAGCTATTGCTGCGCTCTGCAGAGGACAGAACCGCACTGCCATTGCGGACTCTGCAGTTGAAGAACTCCCTGGTCGTGGTCTCAAAGGCACATTTACCATCCATACATCCGCCAATGGCACCCGGTACGAGGCTGCCATCGGCAGTGAAAGTTTTATCTCCTCCATTGGCACTCCGATAACCACAGACCAGTCCAACATTATGTCGACATGGAAATCCGCTGGGAACAGCGTCGCGCTGCTGGCTTTGCGTCCCTTGTCCTTGTCGGACGGGGAGGAGCCCACTTTCAAACTTGTTGCACAGTTTGCAACCACAGATTCTCTCCGCTCTGAAGCTGCTTTCGTCGTCTCTGCTCTATCTGAGCAAGGCTTAAGCATCTGG
Source organism: Exophiala aquamarina CBS 119918 (assembly GCF_000709125.1). Taxonomy (NCBI): domain Eukaryota; kingdom Fungi; phylum Ascomycota; class Eurotiomycetes; order Chaetothyriales; family Herpotrichiellaceae; genus Exophiala; species Exophiala aquamarina. The sequence continues at coordinate 375,979 of NW_013550574.1, read as the reverse complement.
ATGATCTCAGGCGACAATGCCATAACTGCTATTGCAGTTGGGCATCAGCTAGGTATACCGGCGACCAATATCATTGCCGATGTTCTCCCTTCGGAAAAGGCTGAGCGGATCCGTTGGCTTCAACAATCCGCCCCCAAACGCAACGGCAAACCAGGAAGAGCGATGGTAGCTATGGTTGGGGACGGCATCAATGATTCTCCCGCGCTCACTGCCGCGGACGCCGGAATTGCCATCGGCTCTGGCTCAGATGTTGCTATATCAAGTGCCAAATTTGTGCTAGTATCCTCAAACTTACACTCCTTATTGACCCTTATCACGCTCTCCCGTACTGTTTTCCGGAGAGTCAAGTTCAACTTTGCGTGGGCATTGGTGTACAACATGGCCTTGGTACCTATTGCAGCCGGTGTGATTTATCCGGCACCAGGACACCCGAAGCTAAACCCTGTGTGGGCGAGCTTGGCCATGGCGTTGAGTTCTCTGAGCGTCATATCCTCGAGTCTAGTTATGAGGACAGGTATTCCCTTCATTGGGTTTAGAACATCGAGAAAGACAGAATAAAGATAGAGCGCAGCAGCGTTTGTAAGCGACATCGCTTATTTATAATTAAGAGAAAGAAATTTTCTTTCATCATAGAGGAGAATAGAGGAATAGAGATCCGGTTATAACGCGAACTATTTCGTCATGTTATTGTACCTACTACAGGGCTATTCGTAGTCAACTTACTCTATTATCCTACTATATACTCCTACATTTTAGGACTAGAAACAGTTCGTTTATAGCTCATTCGTTACGCTCGATATTACTACTCTCTAAGACGTCTATAATATATACCTCCTCCGAAGGAAACCCGTGGCATCACGTGACACTACTATGTAGAACGAATTGTAAAACGTCACCTAGCCCAGTACATCGGTGAGGCGCTTGCCGACTATGGGAGATGATGGACTGATCACTAAATAGAGTAGGAATTCCGCATCACCGTCACATCTCGAGAGCGAGGCTTATTTCCAGGCCGGTAGAGCAATATCGCTAGACGATACGCGGGATGGCTTCAAGACAGTCAAGGCGATAGATCTGTAGATGGCGAGTATCCCGAAGCGAAATCAGTTTCACTACCAGAATTGCTCTCAGCTTCTGGCTCCATACGTTGATAAACAAAACTCACAGAGACTTGAGGAAATTTAGGTAGGTGTCGGATAGGCTGTCCGGGCATTCTTCCGCGAGCTGGTGCCCGTACTTGAGCTCCGTGTACTGAACATTACTGGCAACATTCTTCATCTGCTTCTCGACCTCCTGGCCGATAAAATCCTTGCTACCGACGGCAAGTACAGGCAGTTGAAGTTTTGATCTGGCAGAGTCCTTATTTGCCTTCACATTGACTTCTGTAGCTCGGTCTGTGGGACGTCAGCATAGACAAGATGGGCGAATTTTGAACGTACAAATATTGAAGATGCTTCTCAATCCACCAGGCTGTGATGCACTTCTGACATATTCTTCAATAGCATCATCATCGATCGATGTCGGATCATGGGCTTCATTTTTGATGAACCTGTGGCAGAGATTAGCAGTTTATACCAGGGCATTTTCCTAGCATACACTCACCAGGTAAAATATTCCTTCTCCCTTCCAGTGATCAACAATTCAGGAACGTCCCGTACATGATAGAACGCAACATGCCACAGATGTGTTTCTGGCCTGGAAGAGTCAAAGGTTGCCCATTCCTCTAGACCCAAGCCTGGGAGCAACATTTCCTGGAATACCAGGCTCAACACTCTCTCTGAGTGTCGAACAGCAACTTGATACGCCGCTGCCGCCCCCCAGTCTTCGCCAACTATGTGAAACTTGTCATGACCCAGTTGTTCCATCAATTCGGCAATGTCATCAGCCACGGTGGGCATATCATACCCTGAATCTGGATGGGTTGAGTCTCCAATGCCTCTCAAGTCTGGAACAACGACCGTGAAGTTCTTGGTCAAACGTGGTACGACTTTTCGCCAATAGTATGATGTTTTGGGTATGCCATGCTGCAACAGTAGCGCTGGTCCAGAGCCTGCTGTGTAATAATGCACGCGTACACCAGTGGACAGTCTCTTTCGCCCGTGTTCAACCTCTCGTCCATTGTGGTCTCGGATCTTTACCGCCATGTTAATGAGAATGACGAAGTGCTGCAAAGGCAGATAGCAGTATTTTCAACGCTTTTTGTTCTACATACAGACCCCATGACCGAAGTCATATGTGAAGAAATGTCTTCCAGAGGGCCCCAAGTATTAACCTTGCCCAAACCCCGCCACTCCGGAAATTTCTCCACACAGAGTTTTAGGTTCAGGCTTCGCCTAAACGCTTAAAGGGGATCCGTATAAACGGCTAAAGGTCAAAGGTCTACATCTCCGCTTTTTGGACCACTTGGTGTGCGGCTAAACGGGCAGAAAACTGCAAATGCCCCAAGGCGTGCACCGTGAAAGGGCTCCAGACGCAATCTTCGACTCGGTGCAATGGGATTTCTTCGCATCTGGACCTGGTTAGACGCCAGATGCCACCTCCAGAGTTGAATCAGTTGAATATCTTCGGTGGGCCAATTGCTTGGTGACTTAATGCCTTACACTTGGGGTCATGGAGATTCTCGTCGTGATCGAATGGGGAGCGGCTGTTCGGAAGCTTTCTTCTCTCGTTGGTGGTCACGGCGTCAAAAACATGGCCCGAGGCCTTGCGAATATATAACGCGGACGATTGGCCCCCTCAAGGCTACGCAGAAGCATCACGTTGCAGTATCACCACTGTTGTAACAGGAAACTTCACACTACCTGCTCCCTGTACCTAGATTTTGCCTTTGCACACACCTAAGACTTGACTCATTGTCATGGCTTTCAAACCCTGGAGGGTCCTTCCAGGGTCTGCCCTGCTCTGGATTCTCAACCTCTTCTCGGCCGTCGCCCTCATCTTTGAAGGTTACAATCAAGGTGTTATGGGTGCAGTCAACGGCACACCGGGCTACATCGACACTGTTGGCATTGGCGCTGATGGCAAAGTCACTGATGCCACCAAGCAAGGCGGCCTCGTAGCCGTATACTACTTTGGCGCCATGTTCGGATGCTTCTTTGGCGGGAAGATTGGAGATCTCTACGGTCGCAGGAAAGCTGTTGCGCTGGGAAGTTTGCTCGGCATTATTGGGGGAGCTTTACAGGGTGCGTCGCAGAATGCCAACATGACTATTGTGGCTAGGACGATTTGTGGCGTGGGTATTGGGTTTATCAACACGGTATGAGACTTCCCCATTGAGCGTGATACAGCACTGATGCACCTCAGATTATCCCAGCTTGGATCAGCGAGCTCGCTCAAGCACACAACCGGGGTTCAGCATTTGCCCTTGTCTTCGCTGCAAATTATGTGGGTATTGTGATTGCCTACTGGATCGGCTACGCTTTACGGAACAATACCACAGACTTCCGCTGGCGGTTTCCCTTAGCCTTTCAAGTTGTCCCGCTTGCCATCGTTCTAGGCACAGTGGCCTTCCTACCAGAGTCTCCTCGGTACCTATTGACGGTCGACCGCCGTGACGAAGCTCTTGAGATCCTTGCAAAAGTCCGAGGCGACGCCGACTTGAACAATCCCACCCTCCAAGCTGAGATCGCTCAGCTTGATGCCATCGTTACCTCGGCTCGCAGCTCCCGCTACTCCCTACACAACCTCTTCCTTTGGGGTCGCCACTCTGGCAAACTCCACCTTGGCCGCCGTATTGGTCTTGCCGTGGGTATCATGATGATGATGGAGTGGACTGGCATTCTTGCCATTACTGTCTATGCCAGTATTATGTTCGAACAAGCTGGCTTCACTACCGAGAAGTCGTCCCTGCTTGCTGGTATCATTCAGATTGTCGGCATCATCGGCACACTTGGTGCAGTCTTCACCATCGACCGCTTTGGTCGTCGGCCATCACTGCTCTTCGGCTTCATTGTGCAGGGCGCTGTACTGCTCCTCTCAGGTGGCCTGTCACGTCTCGGTGAACTCCACCCAGCTCATTCAGGCTCTTATGGAGCAGCGTCCGTCGCCATGGTCTTCATCTACACTTTCTTCTTCGCTCAGACAGTGCTGATGATCGCTTTCATCTATCCCACTGAGATTTGGCCGCAAGAGATGCGTGCGCGCGGTAATGCATTCGGTGTGTTCGGATGGGCTGTTGGCTGTGGAACTACTACTTTGGTGATCCCTTCCATGTTTGCTGCATTGGGATGGAAGACTCTGATTGTGTTTGGTGCTTTTAACTTCGGGAGTGTGCCGCTGGTGTGGTTCTTCTTCCCAGAGACGAAGGGGAGAAGTTTGGAGGAGATCAATTTATTGTTTTGTAGTGAGAGTCCGTTCGTGAAGGAGAATGAGAGGACGTATAATGAGATCTTGGTGAGGTCTGGTGGAAATGTGGCGAGTGCAGAGAGAGAGATTATGGAGACTCTAGATATCTGCAAGAGGGAAAATGACAGTGGTAGCGGACTTGAAAAGGGTGAGTTAGGCATAGGGAAGACTGTTGAGTGAGCATATGTTGAGGTGGTTGAAAATGCTGTGCCACTGGCTTCCTGAAACTTACCGTAGATAAATAGGGGGATACAGTACTCAGGTTAGTCACTGACTGCTCTAAGGTTTAGAAGAAAATCTCCACACATTTTAGTGTAATGTTCATGGCAAAAGTAGTGATTCAAGCGGAATAGAAGTAGAGAGGAAACATTGGCCCTAACAAATTATTGAAATAGTCTCTTATCTACGTAGATTCACAAATGTCAGAAATGGAGACCTCTGGGTAGAACAGTGGCTCGTCAACCAGGCTGGGAATGCCAGATTGAGCGATTTCAATAGTTCGAGTTTCGATGCTAAGCCTGCTCTCGGTCTCAGTCCCAGATCAGCACAACTTGAAGGTATCGAACGTTTGAGCCACTCCCTACCCAGACTATATAGCATTGATAGTTCCAAGCAGACGGAGCATTTCGCACTGGGTCTTTCGCTGTAAAGCTGCCAGTAGAGGACGTTGTTATCGAGGAGGTACTATGTATATCCGTGTTAGTGTAGGCTCTCAGAGACCTAAGTTACCGTGAATGAAGCGGGCGTATTTTATCTGCCGCCATCGTGACATGGGTGATGGTTGAACAGGCGTTTCCTTCAATGGCTCAGAACCGCTAATAGGCAAATCCTCAAGCTAAGTTCAAGCACCATCTATCCCTCAATACAGCTCTGTTTTTCGTTCTCATGCCATTGTCTGAATTTTACATATATTAATGGAAAACTTCCTAATTTAGTTCGTATTATGTCCACTTCTAATCGTTTAGTAGCCCCTGTACGGAAATAATATATCCATATAAATACTTCTGCAAAATCTCTATAGCCTTAGTGTATTATGTCCCTTAGGTACCTCGATCTTGACTATCTAACTTTAGATCCCGGGAATGTCTCAGGGACCTCGTAGCAAGCATATAGCTAATTGGTCCCACAACCCGAGATATCCTCGCACTTTCGAGCGGGATTCGAGTCCTATTGAGCGATACTCAAGGACCTACGGACCTATTGCCTGATAAAAGGACTATGCTGTTATATTATTACGACAGGAGCGTCGCAGCCTTAATATAGAAGAAATTAATAGGAAGAAATTTTTAAGCCTTACTGTCTTAGTATAGGGATAGCTCTAGACTCTAACCTCTAATGCTTACTCATAGAACAGTAGAAGCAAAAATCAAAAGATCTATTGGGAGGAGGAATAAGCAGTGCCAGTGTCAGGAATGATAAGGGTAGGGATAGATCGCGGACATTAAGGTACTATTTGTATTCAAGAGATGGACACTACTAATAGACATATCTACTATATAGCTATACCTACCAATTAGCCCGACAGTGGTGCCTAATAGCTAGAGTACTAAAGTCCGCGAAGTTTTTCTTCCACTAGGAGATTTCATTAATTTGATCAATTATGTATCAAACCTTCTGCGAGTCTCATTTATCACAACTGCTGTGGCAGCTTCGGTTGGGATGGCGAAGTGTCCACGTGTGCACAACTTCTTGTGCTTCTGAATTGGCAGGATACTAGAATCCACGCCGAACCGCTCTTGGCAGTCGTAAAGATCGGGGCAAAGGTAGGTTTCTCTAATGGTCTGCTCTACTTGCTAAGTAGACAGCTTAATGTACATCATACATGCGATGCAGCTGACGACTGGAAAATCATTTACACGGTGACTTGATCAGCGAATCCATCAAGCTCTCTTTTCCAATTGCGATGCTGAGCCACTTGTGCGAAGAAAACATCAGCAAAATCATTTGGATCTTTGGCAATCTCTGTGCTAGACGAGCCGACCTTTGGCGGCGCATGAGCAGTCACCACTCCATACCATTCCAAAATCTGCCCACCTGAGCTTGACTTAGCAAGCTTAGGTGGCTCCCGGACTTCCTTGATGGCTTCCTCGACCAACTTGACACCGGCGCCCACTGCACCAATGGCTTTAAGGTGGCCAAAAGCCTCACGGACCCAGAACCGAGCGAGACCAATGCCGATAAGCGCTTGGGCGCTTTGATCGCCGTCTGGTATAAATACTGCGTCGAACATAGTGCTGCGCATGCCATTGAGGAAGTGATCTGGTTTGCTTCCACCACCGCCAGCAGATTTGATGACCTGACGCTTAGGAGCAATGGTGAATGGCAAAGCTCCTTGCGCTTTGATTGCAGCAACTATTGCGTCATACGAATTTGAGTCATAGCCATCAGCAATGAGGATTGCAATCCTTCGTGACTCGATAGTTGGCTTCTCTGGGAGAAAGTCTAGCTGGCTTAGACCTTGGCTTTTATGACCATCATTTGTTCGTGTTTGTTTGTTCGGTGTAGGTGCACCACATTTTTCTGCAACAGCCTGAGCAAGAGATATGTCGACCTCGGCCAAGCGTGTGACAAGACGCTCGTAGACAATAGGATCGTCACAATGGTCTAGCTCGAACGAGAAGGCGTTGGTGATATGCTGTTTTTCAATCGTTGCCAACGAGTTATAAAATAGTTGTGCTTGAGAGATATAGTCGGTCCACTTGGATGAAAGCATGCGGGCCTTGATACCGTCTGTTTTGGCGGGATAACTTCGGAAGCCGCCACTTTCCTTATTGTGAGACGCAGGCGGGTTAGATTCAAATCGATTAGGCCAGTAGTTGACTGTGCCTTTTGTGATGGTATGACGACCTTGACCATCACGATTGAAGTTCAGCACAGGGCACACTGGGCGGTTGATTGGCAACTCTTGCCAGTTTATTCCCAATCGCGAGAGCTGAGTGTCGAAGTATGAAAAGTTTCGACCTTGTAGTAAGGGATCGTCGGTGAAATCAATACCTGGTACGATGTGACTAGTACAGAAAGCCACCTGTTCGGTCTCAGGAAAGTATTCATCGACATTGCGATTAAGTTCCAGCTCTCCGATATATCTAATGGGTACCAGATCTTCAGGCCACACCTTTGTAGCATCGAGGATGTCGAAGTCAAAATTATGCTGATCCTTCTCTGGAATAAGCTGCAGACCAAACTTCCATTTTGGGAAAGCTTTGTTGCTAATGGCTTCGTACAAATCTTTTCGATGAAAATCAGGATCTTGACCGGCCAATTTCAGAGCCTCATCCCACATAAGCGAATGTACACCAAGTTGGGGAGTCCAGATAAATTTGCAGAATGTACGTTCACCCTTAGCGTTGATCAAAGAAAAGGTATTAACGCCAAAGCCTTGCATCATACGATAAGAGCGAGGTGTTCCGCGATCTGACATCGCCCAGAAGAACATGTGTGTGGCCTCTGGGTGCAAGTAGACGAAATCCCAGAAATTGTTGTGAGCGGTTTGCCCCTGGGGAACTTCGTTATGCGGTTCGGGTTTCACAGCATGAACTGGCACCTGTTAGACGTAAATTAATAGCACAATTAATATCACCTACCCAGATCGGGAAATTTGATTGATTCCTGGATGAAGAAGACTGGAATATCATTGCCTACGATATCCCAATTCCCCTCATCGGTGTAGAATTTGACCGCAAAGCCTCGAACATCGCGTACGGTATCTGCACTTCCACGACTACCTTGAACGGTAGAGAAACGAAGAAATACTGGAGTTTCTCGGCTGGTGTCGGTGAGGACCGGCGCAAACGTCACATCCTCAGCACTTTTGTAAAGCTTGAAGGTTCCGTGTGCGCCAGCTCCGCGGGCGTGAACCACCCGCTCTGGAATGCGCTCATGGTCAAATCGGTGGATCTTTCACTTTTAGCAACATTTCCTCGCATCCAAGGCTTGGACAGCGTACTCGTTCTCTAGCAATTTGATCTTCAAGCAGGCTGGGTCCAATCCTATCCTTTCCTTGATCGACCGTCTTCACCCAATGGTCCACATCATGGACCTTGATGCCGTAATCGGTAGTTGTTGTCTGCTGACTATGAGCATCTTTTGTATTCTTCAAAAGATCCGAAATCTTCCTGTTTTCAGCCATTGTGAGAGACTGTGTTGAAGGCGTAGGTATAGTCTGAGTATGAAAAAGGATAGACGTCGAATATTATTATACTGATAAGTCTAGAACTTCTGCGTCATAGTTTGTGGTGAATCAAGCTAGACGGCATGTATTCCATGGGCCACAGCAGTCAATTCCTGCCACGCGGGCCCTCAGGGTGGTTGGCTGGAAGAGTGTTGCGCTTAGATTGATCGGCGTCATGGTTTCAGTTCGTTTCCTAGAGCCTTATACTACGGACGATCATGATTGCGAACAGGAGCCCTGTTGTTTAAATACCCGGCTACTGATTCCGCCAATAATAGCACAAGGCATGGGGATGATAATTTTCTCTGCAGCTGATCCTTACAGGAGTGTTGGTTCATAGTTGCCCCGGTCCACTAGGCCCGGAACAGGTTTCTCATATTGAATGGTTCGCCCCACGTAGGCCGCATTGAGGAAACCGGATAGCTAATCCGATGCCCGTCGTAACCAGAGAAGCGGAGGCGATTTCCGGCGTCAACGGCGAAATGTTTGACGTTGGCATGATAGCCCGTTCAGAGCCGCCCACGGACAACGGTGCCACTCTGAATCCATTGCTCCAAAAATCGTAGAAATCCACTTCACTTGAGGATTCGTTGGTTTGGCCGAGTGAACAGAATCTCAGCCCTTCTATTGGGGAATGTGTCTCGCAAAAAGAGGAATTGACAGGCGTACTCGCAACACCTGATTATGTCTTCGTGTTCGCAATTGCTCGCTGGGAACAGTTCTTGGTAAATACCGATACTCGTCCAGCCTGACGTCAGCGTAACCATAAGCAAAGTGCAGCCGGACCTACGATCCGTAGCAACGACGAGGCTCTATTCCTTCACCATCTAAAATTTACGTAAGATTAATACGTTCTATTGGCGCTAAATATGATACAGATAGTAATATTTTTCTTTCAGGTTAATGTCATATATATCTACCGATATCTAGTTAGTTATTTTCGAGCTATCTAAGCTAGAACTTTTATTTAGATTAGTACATTTGACTCGAGGATTACTTATTAGGAAGTAGAGTCCGCAACTCATATATAACTCAGTTGTTAACTATAAATATAACCTAGATAGCTACTTACCTATATTTAACTAGACTTAGCTTAAATACTACCTTAATTTAATACTAAAACGGCCCTAACCTGAGTACTATACTGGATAATCTATTTGGAGTCCTTAAGAAGTCAAGAAATCCTTAAAAAGACTAGTAGAATCTCGTATAAAAGTTCAAAGATATTTTAGATCTATGTAATGTGAGCGCCGTGAGAGAAAGAAGCGGAGTACACATTGGTGGCCTTGAGCACGGTCATCGGAAGTTGTAAGTGATGTCGGCATTGCTCTCATCGTGCGGCCGCCATTGTCCAATAGCTCAACGGCTTGAACTTGTCGTGTCAATATTTGAATTGTCTCGTCGAATTTAAGTGATAAGGAGTTGAGTGCTGTCTGTTGAGTTCCGCGGATGGTATACCAGGAACATTGAAGTGGGCAAAGATGTCGAGGGCTGCGTCGAGACCTGGAGTTATATTGGTTCAGATTGGTGGGAGTATATATACGGGTCCACGCCAATGCAGGTCAGTGGAAGGTTACGTATATCACCAACCCTAGAGGATCTATGTGCCTCTGAGAGGTCCGAATACATAGTATCCTTCTTTAGAACAAACAAATTTGGCAGGTACGGGACATACCGTTACATATACCCTGTGATCTAGCAAGAGCTTCTATAATCCCATTCGATATCGAGTCCGAGAATGATTTCAGTTTAGGAGATCGATCGTTGGTATATTTCTGGTCGGCTTCTCTGGACTCGAAAATTTAGCATTTTGACATCTTCTAGACTGAAGTTTATACTCATAGTCTCTATGCTAGTAACTTACACTAGATACTTGATTTCTAGGAGCATCTTTTCTGTAGTTTCAAAGGATTCTAAATACTAATATAGTAGCGATAATATCGATCAATAAAGGAGGTAGTCTAGCTAGTAGCGCGCTATGTTTGTTTAGAATTAGTACGCGCTAGCCATGTCTGGGCGCAAACACTAGCCGCAGGTTTTAATTACATCAAGACAGTCTATCGAAACTATACGAGGCATTACGTAGCGCGACGCTCAACAAAATAGCGTTAACCCAGTTCCATAACTTCTGCGCTGAACTTCACCGGACCTTCCTCACGGAAGTACTGGTCTTTCAATCCTAGAATGGCCAGGCCACGGGCCTCCCCGTTTGAATCATATCGTGGTAGCTCATAAGCAGCAGTACCGACTGCAAGCTTACCGGCGAATTCCTGCAACCAATTGAAATACTCAAGGAAGTCTGGCGCGATTTCATGAAATCAGTCACTGTCCCTTTTGTAATCAAGGTGTTTGACTTCCCCATTCCTTCTGCTCAGCAACAGAGGGAAGTGCCTTGTTCTCATGGTTTGCAAAGTAACAGGCAACAGACACTGCTTAGCATCCATAAACGCGGAAGGAGAGAGCAGCCTGATACTGACCTCTCACAGTTAATGATGGGTTGTCAATATTCAGGATAGTCCATTTGACGCTGGGACTGGATTGGTCCGTTAGAAAGGGAAAGCTGAGGCGGAACACGGTCGCAAACAAAACACGGTCAATATTCAATGTGCCGTGCCGTATTCAAATGTGACAGTGATGCTATTAGTGGGTCGTGTAGACGTGACCGGTGCTTGGATTTGCACATCCGGCAAGTTATACACCGACTCGAGCTGTTCATTCCGTTCCGTCGGCGCGTTGAGAGATACAGTAGTCCACGACGACTTCATGAAGAGATCTGAGATCAGATCTGATGCAGAAATATTCCCTAACACCACCTCGAAATTTTGCACCTCACAGGATTAGCAGTTTTCCACAGCTCATTGAGACGACCGTCCTTGCTCACCTTACCAGCAGACATATTCGGCGAACGATACGCTTTGGAATGCTCGAATGCGTCCGGAAATGCTTTGCCAGCCTCATCAATCCCATTGATCTTTGGCATGTCGGCGACATTATAGTGACCACTGCCAACAATCAGCGCGGCGAACTTCTCCTGCCACCAATAATCACTCAGTTTCCCTCATAATAACGGTTCAGACTGCTACAACGTCACCACCCACTCATCGCCTTGCCTCTGTTCTCTGGAAACGCTGTGAGTGGAGGCCACGGTAAGCACTCCAACGTTACTATCTAAGCCAGCGTATATGGCTGTTCTTTCTGTTAGGGCCCCTCTACCTGGGCTGCCAAGCTTGGGAACGAAGCCTGACTAGTAACCTTGCGTGGTGGGCGCCAGGATGCTGGGAACAAGTCGGGCTCGGGATCGTAATCCCTCGCCATGATACTGAGCATAGGTATACTTGTATTTTGGTTTCTTTAGGTTAAGCAATTTTTGATCCTCGAATTGGAAAGCTGAGGAACCTACCAAAGGCCTTCCACTTGATCTTGTCTTGCAAACACTCGTGTCTTATCGAAACTGTTCTCTTCTGATAGAGCATACATAGCAGCTAAACCTGAACGGCCAGTTCCCATCACAGCAACCCGTCAATATCGAGGAGCCATCGTAGAACCCGATCAGACGATCTTGTCCGGAGAGTGAGAGGAAAAGCAACCATTTTAGGCCTAGCAGCAATGCATAGGATGACTTCTGGGCCTGGAGCGCCGCAAACAAAGGTACTTATCTATAAGCAGTAGAAATGATTGAAACGTTCGTGAGACAGCCTCGGGCCATCAGGTAAATAAGATGCTCAATGTTAAAGCTGGACAGGATTGTCCAAAGCAGGACACTGTCAGCAAACAGCCACTCTGTATGGAAGTTGTATCTTTCTGCTCCGGAACCTTCTCGGTCGATATCGCATTGCTTTTGCAGCCCGTAGGCACATCACGATTCAACATCGATGGGTTTATGTAGTGATCTCACGGCAAAGGCTCAATGCCCACGTCGAGTGGACAGCACCGAGTCAACGTGCAAAACGCTGTATTCCACGTTGAATCCGCTCTCTGTGTCTTAATATTCTCACATAGCTACTTATATCAGGATGGAACTATATCGTTCGGCACATGTAGAAATGAAGTCAATCGAAAGTGCACACGTTGGGCAGAATGTCAAGCGGCCTCACGAGGGAAAGAATGGCAAGGAATAACGATTATCCGGTGGCGTCGTTTGAGTATTTGTTTGGCCGTAGCCTTGGCATGAAGTCAGGGTGGAACTGAGATGATGGAACTGGAAACCCATGGCCGTCACCCGCAGGCACATGGCATAGAGCATCCTCTGTTGTTCTCCATCATAAAGTCCAAGTTACAGTATTTCCACCCTCGCCTCTACCCATTTATCGTCCCATTCTTCAATAAAGCCCAGAGGCTACCTCCATACCATCACCGAGTCATTGCTATTCCGGTACTCCGTAGACTGGCACGCGATACTCGGAACCCGACCTGCTTTGAGCATTGAAATCATGAGGTCTACGATCATCCCTCTTCTATCAATTCCTCTTCTTCTACCGCAGCTTTCCGGCGCCGTCTCTTTATCCTGCGACAACGTACGAGTAGACGGCAAGAAGTTTGACTTCTCCAAGCTTGGGGGTCGGCATTCAGTGTCTGTCCTCGATTCCTCGAGACCGCCTGCTGAATATAATACGACGTGGACGATCGATCTATGTCAGCCGCTGAAGAAGATTGAGGGAGTGCGAGATGTTGATCAGTGCCCTAGTGGCACAAGAGGTATTGCTCCACTTCACAGAGACAGCGCGGTTGACAGCTAATCATGAGTAGTATGCGGAATAATCGAATCCTGGAACCCGGCAGACGATCCAGACAAGAAACACGTGCAGGTTGAAAATGTCATGCCCATAGCTGGCAACTTTGACGCAAGCACTGGCCAGAATCTCAACCCCAAGTACACTCGACTAAAGTCCCAGGACTCTAATAGCGAGGGTGTTCAAATTGAACTTCATGGAGGGAACTATGGCAAAAAGAGACAGCAGGCTGTGGTCCAACTCGAGTGCGACCGAGACAGAACAGGCAATGAACGGATGAAGAAGCGGGATGATGGAGACGATGGTGAGGAGCCTCCGACCGCCAGCCTGACCTACGTCAGCTATGGTGATGTGGAGGGTAAAGAGCGCCTGCAGGTGCTGCGCCTGAACTGGAAGACCAAGTATGCATGCGAAGACTTCACTGAAGACGACGGGGAAAAGAAAGGCGGCTGGGGCTTCTTCACCTGGTTTATTCTGATGTATGGGAGTTCTAAATCCCCTTTGACACAGCCCGGAGACTAACTGATTGATAGTGCATTCCTCGGCATCGCAGCCTACCTCATCTTTGGGTCATGGCTCAACTACAATCGATATGGCGCTCGTGGTTGGGACCTATTGCCCCACGGAGATACCATTCGCGACCTCCCTTATCTCTTCAAGGATCTCTCCAGGAAAGTGGTTGATACTGTATCCGGAGGTGGTTCGAGAGGTGGTTATAGCGCTGTATGATCAGAGACGGATCGTTTTAATCTGATGGGTTTCTTGTAGAATAGCTAGGGATTGAGGCATAGCATGGCACCCAGGATGTCGAGGGTCAGTCGTACAAGGCTATACCTGGGCGCTTCTCGGGCTCATATTGTTTTATAACAATCATAATCGTGCCGGCGATCGGTTTGGGGCTTTCCTTCACACCCAGCATGAGATGGACTGTACTATGTGCACAACTGAATACCAAGGTAGATAGCTTACCTTGTTTCTCAAACGCTACAGCCGTGACAAACGCGTGAAGGGACTTGGTATAGCATAGTGATGGTCTCTAATCTTAAAGCGGCGCTGGCATGTGACAGCCAGCCTTGCCAAGAGATATTCTGGCGGGATCCTCATCAAGTTTCAGAGGCTCAGGAAAGAAGGAACTCGACTTCCCTAATATATAATTCTCCTCCAACGTCGAGATCGCCACACTGAGTCTTCTGTACTAACTAAAGCACGTAGGCAGTTGACCTTCATTGCGTCTATCTCGATTCCATCTACTCCTCGTCACGCAACTCTACAGCTTCACCCACCACAGCCAAGATTATCAGGACATCCGGCCCTCTCTCTACCGTCCGCCGAGGCTATTGTCTCTGTGTTATAATTGCTTTTAGTTTCAACGGATAATATGCTGTCACGGAGAGTTGTAAGTGCACTCTACTGGGAAATGCATCCTATGGCCAGTATACGCATTCACAATGGGTAAAATGTGCTCAATCAGAGAAATTCAATCATTCAATGCCTGTCTCTGAGTTCATTTTGGCCCCGTCTCATGATCAGATGCACGACAAGGTGCTAACATGATTGCCTTGTAGCTTTCGAAAGAAGAGGAGTCTGAATCGAGGGACGCAGAAGTCACTCGAGAAGACCAAGACAAGATCAACACCTTCTCGAAGCTGCACAACCGAAGTAAGATTCTACAAGAGGAACTCACCCAAAAACAAGTAAGACTACTTGCAATCGCCACCCGGTGTCGTGGATGAGCCGACTAACACCCTCTTGCAGAAAGATAAAGAAGACCTGGAAGAGCTCTCCACAGAACTCGAACTTGCCGATGAAGATGAGCTCGTCCCGTAAGTTTTCGCCAAGATCAGGTTGTATTTATGTCGCCGTAGCCACTAATAGTATATCCCATTTAGATACAAGATTGGTGATTCGTTCATGAATCTCCCTCTCCCTGAGGCGCAGGACCTGCTGTCGACGGCGACAACTGAACTCGAAACCGAAGTGTCCACTTTGGAAGAAGAATTGAGTGGACTGAAGGAGGAGCTAGATGGTCTCAAAGCGCATTTGTACGCAAGATTCGGAAAAGGCATCAATCTTGAAGCCTAGTATCAAGCCACAGCTTGTGACGATGAGATCAATCTGGGGCTCCGACACCATCAACTGAGATGGTTTCGTATCAATGCACTCAGCAAATTTCGACCATAGAAACGACCTTTCGAGCGGCTACTCCAGAATATGACGCCCTCTCATCGCTTCTGCTGTCTCAAAGGAGCCGATCGGCTTGGCTGTTTCTTCAGGTTCCTTAGCCCCGGGCTCCAATTATGAAACTAAACCAGCGGCACGCTGATAGGAAGCTACACAATGGAAATGGGGTGTCGAGTACGTACGAATCAGGATTCAAATCCTACAGATGAAAATAAATTAATGATCAACAATATCACTTTGAAGGTTTGCAATTCTCTTCATTGCTAATATTCATAGCTAGAGTATTCTTTCGTCGTGTTGACTAGCTAACAACAGAATATGACATTTAATCAAAACATGTAAGGGTTATTCGGGAAATTAGCGGGGGATCATTAAAATCTCTTGGTTTCTGGCCGGCAATCAGGGGCGACTTAGTCGGCGCTCTTCAACACCTTCATCTAAAACAACATGGGGCTCAAGGTCTGAAGCGTCTTTGTCTTTGATTCCAGTCATAGATTGCATGATGCGGGCGGCGAAAAGATCACCGCTGACATTTGTGAGAGTTCGGAAACGATCGATGAACCAGTCAATGGCTACTACCACGGCGTACATTCCGGTAATGGGCACATTGATTGCGCCTGCGATCATGACAGTTAAGACGAGCGACGAGCTAGGGATCGGTGTTGTAGCAATGGATGAAAGTGTCGACAGGAGGACAATGATAACATATTCTCCTGCGTTCAGCGCAATTCCTTGTGTGGTAGCAAGGAAGACAACCACCATGGGGAAATATATGGCCGTTCTGTTCAAGGTCAGAAGTGAAGCTGTCGTGCCGGAGAACCAAGACTCACCCGTCCATATTAATCAAACACCCAAGCGGAACAGTGAACTTGGCAATGGTCTCAGGGACGCCACGAGCTCGCACCATTCGGATCGTGACTGGCAGTGTCGCTGCGGAAGATGCAGTTCCCCAAGCAGTAATCCAGGCAGGCGAACCTTTCATCCAGTATTTATATGGATTCAATCTAGTGAAGGCGAAGAAGAGGATAGGGAGCATGATGAAGAGATGAATGGCCATTCCTGCAATAGACCCACCAATCAGAACGCCGAGGTTTCTTCCGATGTCCGAGATCTCTAGGGTCATGAGGTTCGACAGGATGAGGAAAAATACACCAATTGGCGCCAACTTGATGAGGAACGTGATGACAATGGTGATAATCCTCTCAACCTCTCTCACAGCCCGCAAAAGCGAAGAATCAGGGCCTTTAATCAAGCAGCCCGCAACGACAGCAGTGATCAACACTCCCAGGAGCTGGTCCTCTGCGAGTGCCGCGAAGATATTGGAAGGGATGAAAGACTGGAAGACTTGCACCACAATATCATGAGGTTCAACTGCCGCTCTCTCTTCAATCAGGTCCTGGTCGTCATCTTCTACGGCAAGGCTGTCACTTCCGACCTCAACCATCAGTCGTCGCCAAACAAGATCCACTAGGATCATGCTATGGACGACGGCGAGCATGGTGGTCAAGACATAGTAGCCGACAGTCCACTTAGCGAGTTTCGCTCCATCTTTGGCCATGTCCTTCAATGTCTGGACTGCGAGAATGATTGCAGTGACAATGAGCGGTAGAACTGCCAAAGTTAGAGGGGTTCGCTTGAGATACAGTTGAACCTACCAGTCGCTCTCAAAGCTCTCAACCACAACATACCGGGAATCTCGAGGATTTCAGGGACAGCTTCAGGCACTTCGTCGACAGTGGCCGTAACCGCCATCCCTATTCCGATAGCAATAGCGGCAGCGATCACGATTTGCAATGCCGACCCAGGCGTCATCACCTCTGCTTGGAGCGATTTGTGCCATGGTCGCTTGATTTTCTCGCTCGACTCCCTCTCAGAAAGCTCCGAAGATGCATTTGTGGGCTGCGCCTCAAGTGCCTCCGATCGGTCTTTTTCCATTATGACTGGTGCTCAGGCTTTGGTAAAGAGTATGATGGGGGGGGGGTGTGAGAGATGAAGCAGAGGCAAAGCGGTGGAAGGGAACACATTTCCCAAGACTGGGTTTTGGGCGACTGATATTTGTAGACCACCACTCGGCTGCTCTCATCGACCCCCTAGATAACAGCTTGAAGAGAGGCGCCATCGTGGAGTGACGCCCAGCGCTGGAATCTGCATACAAATATTCGCCAAGCATGCATTTTGTAGATCCGCAACCATCGGCACAAACAAATGACTTTGTCCAAGATTTCGCCAAACCTCCCAAGGCCGAGCCGCCCTCAAGCCAAGGCTGGCGAGTGACGACGCCTAGAGGTCCAACGTTACAACAACGTCGATGGCAGGCTTGCCAATGGATGCTTTAACGTCGTTTCCTGGTCTTGGAACCCCTCAACAAGACTGAGCTACAGTGCTTTCCACCACCAAATGCATCAGATTCCCCACTGAAGGATTGGTGAAAGATAAGACGATGTCACCAATATTTGACCAGGGGCGTCCGTCGGTGGTACCACGAGGATGCTGTCTTGTTCAAAACATGCAGCGGTTGCCATCGGTTTGCTCGATGGACCCTGGCTCGCTTCGTCGCACATATCTCGTGCTTGTCACATGGCAGGGAGATAAATCTCTCGTGGGCTCTGGGTGTTACAATCTAGTGGAGACTATGATAAGACTGATGGCTTCGTGCTCAGATGGACATGCTCGGTACGAACCACTGCGCTCCTCCAATTACTGGTAGCTAGGCGCTCAGGCACACTTATGGTATGCGTGATCGGTCCTGGTTGCAAGGCTAGGTGTAAGTCGCGCTGGTGATTTTCGTCAGCACCAACACCAGGCCCAAGAACTTACGGTACTGCAACAGATTCGGCCTCATCAGCTTCACATCTGCCAAGGATTATCATGTATCCTCATGTGAACTTTTCAAGTTGTGCTCTCAAAGGCCACTCAACGATTACAGGCTGCATTGCATCAACAGAGAGCGCCACATACGGGAGATCAACATTGGTCCAAGGACCCTCGTGTCCCTGCTCCGCTCCCACTGCAGCTTGCGTGTAGCGTCGCTTCAAGCTTCTAGGGACTGAGATCGGTTTGCGGGGAACATCTGTGTTCCTTGTGGCTTCGGCCCTCACGGTCCTGGCCTCTCCTTGTGGCATTTACCCTGGGTGCCTACGGGTTTACAATCTCCTTACCTAACAGCACTACCTTTGATCTCGAGGTTTCGGCCTAAAAGGTCCAACCCCGGATCCATGCTATAAGCGGACTGTTACAACCACTTTGCCATGACAATCTAGGATGCCATGACGCAGCGCTGCTGTATGATGGAGCCGCCCGCGAGAACTTATCATACGTCCACTACGTCCACTACAACCTAGGAATCTCAACGTTGACGTAATTTTTACCCTTGCATATTTCCCACTATTGCACGCTATGGTTCTCTAACGAAGTTTCTTGCATCCTCCAACTTTATATGATACAATGCTGCGAAAGCTGAATGGTGTTGTCTCCAGCTAGGCGGTCTGACCCGAGCCCGGGAAAATGGTCATGTTGAGACGGGGTTATGCCGAGCCTACATTGTATATCAGCCTTCACAGGCAACCATCCGCACTGGGAAATAACAAGGATCAAAGCGTCATTAATTCAATCACAGACCACCTCCGCGAGGCTCCTACGATTCCCTGCAAGACTAGATTGATCTTCTGCTTCTCCTTACTGGTCTTCAAGACCCGACATTCGCGTGTGGGATTTGGCGCGAACAAGAGAAAGCACGAGACTAGCCGCCCCCAAGTTCTCGAATTTCACACTCAGCACCATGCATTTGGGCTGAGGACAAAGTTGATTTACAACACAATACAAGCATTGAGCACGTGCAGCAATAAGTCTGAGATCTAAGTTCCCTGCGATTGACCAAGTCCGATCGTAGGTCTGTGCAGCGTCCGAGCTGACGATCTCATTGGGACGGCAGTGACATGCTCCTAGCCTGTTTCCAAAGTAATGGCATCAAACAATACACGTGCCTCGGATCTACAAACCTCGCCCGTGCTTGGACCCCGGGACTTGGGTGCTGCGAACATGGTGGATGCACGTTCCACGCACCATATTAACTCCCCCTTCCTTCTCTCCAACCCGGACTTGTGTTCAGCTTCTGCTTGACAAGGTGTGATAAAGGCGCACGCCACGGACAATCAAAGTGAATTCGAATGATCGAAAGACTGGGTTGCAGGTGTTAGTGGTAGGTGGGAGCATCGGTGGAATTTCGACGGCCATCACACTGAAGGCTCAAGGCCATTTTGTCAAGGTTAGCTCATCGCTTGCTTGCTGGATGGCGTACATTCTCTGACCCTTTGCGATAAAGATCTACGAACAAGCTGCTTTGGATGATACGCAAGGTGCAGGCATCACAATATTTCCAAACGCTCTTGGCGCGGTGCGAAATCTCGGTGTTGATCTAAGCAATATACGTGCCACCAAAGTTAAAAAGGTTTGTACTGCATTGGTGGTCTCAGAGCCTATCCACTGATTACGCTGGAGATTACAAGGTTTCAAGTTGACTCCACGGGTCACCATACCATCGATCTCGACGTCAAGCTCGATCAAGACAGCTGGGTAAGCACATGATTTCTTCCTCTTACATCCAGAACCTCAAACCCTACTACTAGTAGGTTTGGCATAACACGACCTATCAAGATCTCCTGAAAGCACTCCGAGAGAGATTGCAGGATCCCAATGCACCGGGGCCAAAGGCAGAGTTCTATACTTCCAAGACTGTAATTCGAATCGATCCTGCAAACGGCGTACTGTTCTTCACGGATGGTTCGCAAGCCCGAGGCCACGTTGTCATTGGCGCAGACGGGGTGCATTCAATATGCAGATCTTTCGTCCTTCATGGCAACGCACAGCGGTTCCGAATCGAGCGAGGGGTTTTCAGAGCAGTCATACCGCGCGAAAAGCTCCTCAGCGAGCCTGCATTATCCAGATTCGTGCAAAACTTGGGACAAGCATTCTGTTACAACCTTGGCGACAGGACCCTTCTAATCTGGCCTGCATCCGAGCATGAGAGCATCTGCATAAACTTTCTCTACGAGGATCTCAAGGGGTTCATGAGCCTTTGCAAGGACTGGAGAGAGCCATCCAGCAAAATGAAATTGCTTCGGCTTGCACATGGGTTCCCGGAAGAATGCATCGCCTTGTTGGACAGCATCGAAAGCGGTGTATTGCAGGATCTACCTATCTGGGACATGGACCCGTTGAACAACTACCACTTCCAACGACTCGTGTTGGTGGGTGACGCCGCACATCCCATGCCACCTTACTGTGGTCAGCGGGTAGCGATGGCTCTAGAGGATGCCGTGGCCCTTGGAGTACTGCTAGAAAGGAATGTGCTCCCTGCCGAAATTGAAGACCGCTTCAAGCTTTATTCCGGTACACGAAGTTCACACTCCGCAGCAGTGCAGCAATTCGTTCGAGGTCTCAGTGAGGCGGACATATGGGGTGGTGCCAGTGGTTTTGATGGTATGTCTTTCCATGATCTTGATACTTTCTTAGAGCTCACCGATTAACTCCCTCCCCAGCAAGTGCTTTCCGCACCTATATCCTTGGTCATGACGAACGCGTGCATATGTCGCGGACGCTCGGTGTTTGGAAGATGCAGCAAGCATTTCAGCGCGAGCTATCAGAGAGGCAAAACACATTCCAACACGGGGTGCCAGAGCTGCGACACACGGTACCTCCCCTTCGATGCTAGCACGGTGGGTCTGCAGGGTCTGGCAGAAGCCCGGCATGTTCGAAGCCGTCATCCAATCTGCCAGCCGTACAGCAGAAAGGACAATCTTGGTTTTCTAAATTGAAAGTCCCTGAGCGGCAGACTGCAGTTACCAGTTGAAAGGTGTGTTTCATGTTTACCAACTCCGCAGCGTAGTAATCAATAATTTGCTGGCTGTCACAGAATGTTCTTTGGTAGCTTTGATCTGTTGATTTCATGGATTACTACTAGATAGCAGAGAGTGCATTGAGGGTTTCCTGGGTCAATAATGTTGGCAGCCTCGTTCACATCGCGACGAAAGTATGTATACTAAGCCAAGAAAGGCTTGCTACGGTGAGGTGGATCGCTAGGGAACAGTGTTTTCCATCCACATAGCAAGGAATGATAATCAAGCTCAATCACTTGATGCTCCTCCAACTGGATGCGAGCCAGTCACTGCTGGACTTGGGAATCCTTCGATCCAAAATTAGAGGCTTTGGAGAATGTCATGTTGGTCAAATACCAAAGATATCATTGCATAACATGGTCATTGTATTGCGTCCCATCTCCTGCCTGTGGACCAGTCCCCGAATGCTTTAGTACCCAGCGGTGGGATTGCTGTTGATGGCTAGAAGCCTGGATTTGTACTGAGGAGCACAGACGCCCGTGCGCTGTACATGGAACATCATTTTTCCGCCTGCATCGCTACGGTGGATTCTTTGGTCGGTTCTTTTGACCAGGCCCATCTTCGTCGCTGGGACTGCCTCCAGTCTCAACATCTCAATGTACGCTCAACATTACTGGAAACTGCCTCAAGCAGGCTTGTAGAGTGATTCAATCTGATGGACGCATTGGCTTTGTCAGAGGCCAACGCGCAAGCGGTTGGAGAGCAAGACAACCAAGTCAACAAGCCTCCTGAGGCCACTTCGCTAGACCATAGCGGGAACAAGTTCCAGAAGGCAATATCAGCATGGCGAAGTGCGTGTTCTCGGTTTGATCCTCTATAACGTGCTACGCTGACACTCTCAGACATCGATCTCTCCTCATTGATGCCTCAGCTAGACTCAACCGCTTCAGAATTAGTTGCTCACCAGAGAGACGCCCTCGTAGAGCGTAAGGAAGTGGCCCAGAAGACGAAGGATTTCAGGAAATTGGAAGATGCGGCAAAGCTCTCGGAATACAAGTCGTTATTGAAATGTCGGTCTATGGCTCTACACTTTCTTCGTTCCAGCAAAGACTGATCAATGGCAGCATATCAGACGTATATCGATTTAATCACAGGGCACGGCAAGTCCTCGTCTTCAGCCTTCCTCCAACTATATCAATCACTGTCTGAGGCACCCGACCCTTTCCCCCTTCTTGAAGCCTCGATCGATTCGCTAGTTGCGTCCGAAGACACCGTTCCAAAACTCACGGCCGAAAACGAGCAATTATTGTCTAGAGTCAGCAACTTGACGGCACAATTAGAGGAGACCGAGAAACGACTGCAAGACGAGAGCAAATCACGACGAGAGGCGGAGGCTGGCACTGGCTCCCGTGTGCGAGAAATTGAAGCCAAATGGGAGAAGGTTTTGGAGGAGAAACAAAACAATTGGTCTGCGAAGGAGAAGGCTTTCGAAGAGAAGGTTGAAAACCAGGACCGACTTCTCAAAGAGTTGAAGGCGAATTATGATGTGTCACAACGGATGCAAGATGGTTCCACTGAGCTGGCTTCCTCCAAGGCCGCAGCTGCAGAACTTGAGATGATGAGCTCCGAACTGGACAGAACCAGTGCGCGGTTGGCCGAGATGGAGGCTCGAAATGAACAACTGAGTGTCGAACTCGCCCGGGCCACATCACAGAGCTCCGCACATCATGATATTGAAGAAGAACCATCTTTCTTGAGGCTTCAGTCGGAGAACTCTTCACTACTGCGCAAAATTGAATCTGCCCGTTTTGAGAGGGAATCTGAGAAGAGGGAGCAGGACAACAAACTCCGACAGGCGGAGAGACAGCGGACACAGCTTTCGAGCGAGAATGAGGGGCTGCGTGCCAAAATCCAGAAATGGTCGGATTACGAGGATGTGAAGCGAGAACTTGATACCCTTCGATCCATCGAATTGTCCATCGGCGACGACGACGACGGCGACGAAGCAACGCTCAACGGCGCAGCGATTAGCGGTGCTAAACAGTCTCTGGAACAGCTCCTGCTCGCTCGCAACAAGAAACTAAGCAACGAGCTCACGCTGCTTCGTGTTTCGCATCAGGATCTTCAGCAACAGCTAGCAGATCTCCAGGAAGAGCTGTCTCGAACCAACGCCGAGCTGGAGAAGTCTCAGAAACTGGCATCAACGTTGGAGAACGATTTGTTGCACGTGCAGGAAGAAGCCGCCAATGCACTGCCCTCGTCGGGAATGTCAGTTGCCGGGACCCATACCTCGAGATATCCGACAGGGTCGCTGCGACGCGGTCGAGGCTCACCTACATCATCGATTATTTCAGGTTACGAAACACTGCCTCGAACCACGACATTGGAGTCGTTACGAGCGGGAGAGCCTGTTGGAGGCGGTTCAGGTATACTACCCATGATCCAGGCCCAACGAGATCGTTTCAAGCAGAAAAATCAGCAGCTAGAAGAGGAGCTTTCCAAGACATATGCAAGCGTGACATCTCTGCGACAAGAGGTTGCTTCCTTACAGAAGGATAACCTCAGCCTGTACGAGAAGACGAGATATGTTTCCGCATACAGTCGAGGGCCTACCACGACGTCCTCGTCGTCCTACTCGGGCGGTACTGGGCACACCTCGGTCCTCCCCAGTTCCGAAGATTCCACGTCCAATAGATGGAAGTCACAATACGAGGCCAACATTTCGCCCTTTGCCGCTTTCCGGGGTCGGGAATCAGCACGGGCATACAAGCGCATGAGTCTACCTGAGCGTATCATCTTCTCATTGACCAGAATCGTCCTTGCAACACGAACCTCTAGGAATCTTTTCGCGGGCTACTGTCTCATGCTTCATTTTTTGGTATTCCTCATGCTCTACTGGATGGGAACATCGGATGTTGAGCGCAACGTGACTCACCTGGGAGAGGCCGCTGCCATGGTGGCTGGAGGAGGGGTTTCAGGCCTTCAGTCTCCTGACCTGCATGGTCCTGACTGGCACCAAGAAGATTTTGGATAGGGCTTGCATGTCAACATGATCTTAGATCCGCAAGACTAGTAAGTATAGCTGTATAACAACCTCCTACTATACCTCGTTTGTTTCACGTTGAGCCGGTGTCTCTCATGCCATATAGTATGGGAACGCAAGCCGCGCTCCTTTCGTTTCTCTGGGGACAAATCCGTGTAGACGAGTAGTGTTAACGTTTGCCCCGGGCCTCCGCTTTCGTCGGTATACAAAGACGAGAGTCAGGCCTTGAGCTAACTCCTTCGCACCCGTCGGCGTCACAAACCCCACAGAACATCATATGCGATATGCAAGCCTTGTCGCACCATGATAGTAATTTGAGTCAGGAGAATAGCAATTCCTCCCCGCTTGATAGGGTTTGGCGAGATAGCTAGCAGCCGAGCAGCCCTTCAGTCAATGGGATAGATTCCCTGCATTCAACAAGCGAGGGGGGCGACAGGAGAATCGCTGGATCAAAGATCCCCCCGGGACACTTGGTTCAGAGTACTCCGTATGTACCAGGTCATGTGCTTACGAATGTTGGATTAGTGTCTCTGAAGACGAACGCGTTGTTCAGCGCGCATATCGCGGCTTGTTTCAGAGTTGAACCGAGACACCGCAGTCTTTTGGCTTGGGCCGGGGTATCAAGATCGCTTGGGTTACCTAGCGACGTCCTGGATCAGGTGTCCCGTATTCCTGGGCAAGCATTGCACACTTTTTCGACACGCATGTACTCCGGATGTCAATCCTGGACGACGAGAACACGTTCGCAAGCGAGGATGGGTCGCTTCCCAAGGAGGCGCATATGGTCCATCACCTCCAAGCACAAGATACAGGCAAGGTGGGGTGTTGATGGCAATGATAGTTGCAGTTGATATTCGGGTGGGCGTGGCTGTTAAAGGTGGTGCCTATTATGCGGCAGGGCGGTGATGTGTTTGGGGCGCTTGTTTGGGGTTATAGGCGTGGCTGTTACCGGGTGACGCCGCCACCGGAGCGCCTGGGGAGGAGGACACGCCTGGAGGGGCACCCGGGATGTTCTGCAGGCGGTACCCGTAGCCTGGGCTGGCGTCCACCCCTTCGCCGAAGTGCCTCATCCCTGGTTGGGCTGCAATACTCCGTACTCCGTA
Organism: Exophiala aquamarina CBS 119918; assembly: GCF_000709125.1. NCBI lineage: Eukaryota > Fungi > Ascomycota > Eurotiomycetes > Chaetothyriales > Herpotrichiellaceae > Exophiala > Exophiala aquamarina. The sequence goes on along the minus strand of NW_013550574.1, from coordinate 350,573 downwards.
CCTCCGTACCACAGCCAGCACAAATAGGTATCTCGCATGATTACGGAGTACGGAAGTCCGACCACTTCAGCCCTGTTATTCTGACTCTCATCGACCCTGGACCCGGCTTCGTCATCGTCTGGAATAATGCCCATACGATGACCGGGGAGGGATTACTCGAGACTGAGCACAGTCAGAAAACAGCGCCTCGCTCACTGCCGACCACAGACTCGGAGAAGGGTTGGTGGTGGATCGCCTAAACAGTCTGGGACACACGCGAGGGAGTTCCCTTTTCTGCTCCGTATAGTCAAGAACCAAGACTCAGGAGCCAGAGAGACGAGATGATCAGGCATCCCATACGCACGATCCTACAAAGGGGAATTGGGACCGGCCTTTACCACATTCAGACACGAGAACGAAAGTCATATTAATTACTGGAAAGCCGAAGCTGACTTTTTCGATGGGAATTTGTCAATTATCAATTTCGCCACGCCTACTATTATTGATTACTTTTTGGAAGCCCAGCACATGCTATCCAAGCACTGGACATTGACGGTAATGTTTCCGTATAAAGATCTTTAATAAGCGCTGCGATGGGGACCTCTTCCTCTCCGCAAATTATACAGACGGCCACTGAAGACGAGGACTTCCATTCATGTGGGTCACTTGGTTCTCCGGTCAACTTCTGAAACGAACACCCAGAGTCAAAGAGGGTCCAGGATGTGCCCTATACGAGAGTCCATTCAAGCAAATGAGACCATCTCTGCTCCTTCAAGAAATCATTCATTCCAGGATCGGCTTGTATCTGCACGTCATGCATTAGCAGATATATTTCGCAGCCTGTGGATGGACAGTGGGCGGCAACTGGGCGGCTATGAAACAGCCACCCAGCACCCGAAGCAGTCTGAAGGAAGCCGATAGGAAACCAGTCAGCATCTAAGCAGCTACCCGCACATGCAGGATGGTAGACTTGGACTACCTGGATGACCCCTGCTGACGACTGTCCTCGTTGACATTGCCCCGCTGGTGAAGGCGTCAGCCTAGATGGATTTGGGCAAAGAGCTGTCCTAGGGCTGGTGCCGTGCGCGCCAATGTCCTTCTATTCTCACCTTGAATCCTGGTAGAAGACGGCCAACATTGGTTGAATCTCCCTTGCCGCCTCGTGTCGCCCTCCCTGCCACCTGCAAGCCTCCACCCTCCATCAAGGTGGCCAATGACACACACTGGGATGCCTAAGATAGAAACACCTCCATCCTGGAATACATGCCTGGCAGGTTGGAAATCATCCTATCCGCGCTCGCCATATCAGTCAACCCGACAATTTACTTATATGTCGGCGGCTGGTCTCCCAAACGGTCGCTCAAGGTCATTCATTACCGCTCATATTCATAATACCCTCACTGCCCCCTCTCGCTGGGCTTTCACTTGACAGTTTGCATAATATCTGTACATTCTCTTACAGTTCAAAAAAAAAAGAAAAAGCATCTGCTCTGCCGGCCAGACCTTTCCTTCTTTACTACAAATAATTTGGCATCTTCGTTATCGCGGAGCCGTACTTCACCATCACCATCAGAATGAAGTACCTCACTGTATTTTCCGCTCTGGCAGCAACAATAATGGCACTACCGGCACCACCAACATCTCACGGCACCACCGAATGGACACCAGCAATGGCCGGCTACTTTGACATTGTCTACAAGCATATCCAGGAAGCCAGGCGGAATGGTGGTCGACCACCCACCTGTGATCTCTCCAAAGCCGCACTACCAGTGGCACCCACACCTCTACCCATCCTCGACAGCTATGTCCTCGAGCACGTTGCCATCGGCCGAGGTACCCAGGTGAGTTGAATTCTTCTCCCATTGACTTGCCATCGTACTCACAAGGCACTCATAGAACTATACATGTGCCAACACCACCGCCACACCAGCCGCCGCCGGTGCCGTTGCACGGTTCTACAACGCCTCATGCCTCGCCGCAGACTTCCCCGACCTAGTCGGAATGGCAACTAACATCGCCTATGAACGCCCACTCCCCGAGGATCCACTGGCTCCTCTAGAGCCCACCAACCTGGAACTATCAACTCATCACTTCTTCTCCAACGGCACCACCCCTGTCTTTGCCTTCGATGCTCCCAACTCTCCAGCGCTGGGCCGGGTCTTCACACAGAAGGTCAACGAGTCCGTTGCCCCCGCTACCTCCATCAAGAACGAAAATGGCGTTGTCCCTTGGCTATATCTGACTTCCCGCTCAAGCACGGAGGGCGACATCAAGGCTGTCTACAGAGTAAACACTGCCGGTGGTTCGCCTCCCGCTACCTGCAAGGACCAGCCAGCCTCCTTCACCGTCGACTATGCTGCCGTCTACTGGTTCTACAAGTAAATCAATCGCTGCCCACGCGCTGTGGATGTGATACGGATGAGGAAGAAATGCTCGATGTTTAGATGCTAGTTGCATGGCTAATTCAGTTCACGGGGTGAGGGTCACTGTTTTTGTTCGGCGGTTTCTGGCGTTGGGATAGGCCAAAGAGACCATCGAGCCCAGGTCGAAGGTCATTATTGTTATTATTCGGCAACAGAAGGATAGCCTTCCTGCCATGCCCTTGTTGCGGCGTTCTTCCCCCACCTCGAACTTTATCATTCTTTTTTTATTATTACGATCAAATATAAGGGATGCCAGGGCCATCCGAGAGAGGAGCAGGGAAACAGGAAGAGAATAAGAGAATAGCACCTCATCCTACCCAACTACCTACCAGAAGAGTACATAGAGCTCAAGTCTCAAAAGACACCCAATTTTTGGCCCCAAATGATCCGTTCGCTCCATGAAAGCCTGATCCTTTCTGTTCCTCAACTGATGCTGCATTGTTATGGGCTGCCTGGAGAAAATGTGACAGGCCGGTAAGGCACAGTCACACAGTCTCGAGATATTGGTTTTGGGGTAGCACACATCACCGCTCGAAGCGTAATGCAGTGCAGTGTCACTTGAAAAAACAGTTTCCTGAGTACCCCTGCAACGCACGCGCCCCCTAAGGAGTGCGGTGCAGTGCGTAGCGGCCCCGAGGTCCCATCCTGGCAGGGAATTCGCGGGTTCAAGCGAGCGAGAATCTGACCAAATCGAACTAACTTAATCCGTGACTAGAGTCCACTTTCTGCATTTCTCTAGGCTATAGGGGGTTAACTAAGTCACATGACTTACGCGCAGGTCAGGCCTATGTATGGTTTCCTCGTCTCTCGTGTGCTTACGACAATTCCGCAACGCAAGAATTGGTATCCGGCGCGGGCATCACCTGTACTGATGGAGAGATGGAGAATTGCAACGGGTCATCAACGGGAAGAAGATGTCTGGACGATCACTTCTTCCGGCCAGCATTGATCGGCTTCTACTGTACCATGATTCCTTGAGAGGCGTTCAGCCCAGGTTGTTGACTCATCGCCACGACAGAGTTCTCAATGGGGCATTCATCCAGGATAGACAATTGTATAATAAGTGGGGAGGCGATATCTGGCGAGGCACCGCGTATTGTTTGGGTATGGAAGCTTCCACCAGGTTACTTATAGTCCGCAACTTGGTGCTCTCCGAGGCGCTCAATGTCCTTGTTCCCCAAAGGCCGATATTTTCCTGCGAGCCGGTCGTGCTTATGCTGTCAGCGGTATCCTTGTCTGGGTCAAGAACAGAACAGCTGATGTATAGTAGCTTCCACTCAACGTCTCTCTCTACTTGATCCCCACCCAAAACTCGAACGGTAGGCAATGGCACCTACCAGGATACCCAATGAGACGAGTGTTTCTCTTTGTGGTTAGTGGGCGATCTTGGCGATCGGTCTAGGCCAGATCGGGCTGTATACCCAGTACCTTGGTTCCTAGTGGGGAGGGTATCGATCAGCATCGACAAAACATCCAACGCATCTCAACGATTCTGAGATTGAGTTCTGCACTGCTTAAAGTGGGTCACTTTCATTGGCAGCAACTTCTCTTTCATACTTCGAACGATGCTCGCGCCTTGCCTCCTTTGATCTTGGACTGGTACAACATCAAGGGCACGACCACGAGTTCCTGGTGGATGAGTGGGCCGGTGAGGTCGGATCACGTAAAGCGGTAGGTTGACCTTGACGATGCGTTGTGACTCAAACCCAATCTGAGCATTGAAGTCTGTAACCCACCCATTTGCTCCTCGACCAAATAACGCGACTGAGAAGGAAACGCATAGAAACTAAGAGTCCTCACAGTGGAAAAGTTCCTTCGGTTGCCTCACAAGGTTGCTTCTGTCAAAGCCTCAAGGAAATCCTTCTGTGAGTGTCCCCAAGGCTTGTCCGATCATCCTCATGCGGGCTGAAAACAGGATCCGGTTCTCGCCAAACTCGTCCAATGGTTTTGCGATTGCACGAAAGCATTGCTCTCATACGTATATGTGCCATGCTTCATGCAAAAGCCACAATAACTCATCGTCTGGGGATTCATCAATTTGACGGTGTGGACGGCTAGGAGCAGCAGTGGGCGAGAGTTGGCCGGAGATGCCTCCATGCAAAAAGAGACTCCTGAGTGCATCCCTGAACAGACCCAAACATCACACTTGCGCCCAGGTGTCGTCCTTGCTGTGTGAGCACTTGCCTTCGCTGATAAGGTTCTGGAGCTGGTGATAGTTTTCTCTGGATAGATCCATAGGCCCTTCGTGTTATTTGGAAGCTTTGGCAACAGTCAACAAATTGAGGTTAGGGATTTCTCCAATATAGCAGGGTATGTTTCTCGTGGCGGGTCGGATATTTGACTTCGAATGCCCACTCTCCCATAGTCAAACGCGGGTCTTCCGATGATTGAATGCGGCCTCATCGAGGCACTATGATCGGTGTCCAGCCTGCTAGAACTGGCTGAGATCGAGGAAGTGGCAGCGTCTTCCATTGGTTCTTGTCGAGAGAGTGTTTGGTAGACACTTTGCGCTCCGAGCAGAGTAGATTGTTGTTGTCCCCTTTCCTCCATTTTCAACTTTTGTCAGAGTTTTGGTGGTCGACGGCCCTGGCAGAAGGCATGAAAGGGGCATCCGTTTTCCGGCTGGTTTTTCTCATAAATATGGGCGATTTCCCCCAACATCTATTGTTCTGACTCCTCAGAATCATATTCTTGCATCCCAGGCGTACGCTTTGCTTGCTTGAACTTGACCTCCTTCCCGACAACAACATATCTGACGACAATATCGACAATATACTCGACCACATATTATTGGACAACAATATCACTGACCACAGTATTGATACGTCCTCCCAGATATTGGATACAATGCTGACGGTAGGCTCTTGTGACCATCCCACATATCAGTGACCATGCACTAACTCTGTTTAGGTTGCAGGCGGTCCCCGTCAAGATGGCAGTACCAAGTACTGCCCTATATCAACATCCAAGGGCAAGATCCGGATAGTAAGCGCTGTCCCCGTCGTCAATCAAGCTCGTTGACTAATAAATGATAGCCTTGGAAACAACTCAGACCCGGATTACAACAAGTGCTACGGCACTTCGAAGCGGACGAGCAACAATGTCCAAAGATGGCTGGAACGACAAGCCGGCTGGGAGACCAGATCAAAGGTCTCAGAGCTCCAAGGTCTAGCCAAAGACCTCGTTGCACAGGGCGTTCAGATGCCGGCCAACATCTTGGACGACCTCAACGCGGCTATCGACAACCGGAGACTTCTCAACAATGTCCACAAAGTTCGAGGAAGCTGCGACAAGCAGCACATGTTCGCCCTTGCTGCATTTGAGAAGGTCCTGGCAATCTTTCAACATTCTCAACCCCTTTCTCGATCTTCCTCCTTCAGCTCTTCCTCCTCCTCTTCTCCACACAACTCTCCACCCCTGTCACCAACCCGACCAACACCAATGATCGTTCAGAAGGAGGTTGTCACCCCTCTATTGAAGAGTGGCAATTCAACTTTCGGCCACCCATTCCTCAATATCAAGCCGACATATATGGAAGAGGACCCAATGTGGAAGTAACCTAGTTGCTCATCAGGGGGCCTCGGAGGGGGCACAACTTGATAGTTAGTCGCACAAACCTTGATATCAAGCCAATATATACCGGAGACTGACGCCGTGTAGAACGAAGCTTGTCCAAACAACTCCCTTCATCACCTACATTCCCGGATATTCACAACAACATCGTGGACGTCGACCTAACACTCAATGAAACGCGTTCCATTCACCCAGATACAACACCTCAACTAACCTCACTACACATGAACCTCGAGCCAATATCAAGCAAAGCTGCTCCAAACCAACGAAGATACTCAGGCTCAGCCCCACGGAAGACCAGGTCTCGAAGCCATCGACCAAAGGATTCAGTGGAGGAAGGGAAATGCTCATCGGCTATCGGTTGTTAGGTGTGAGCTGGAGACTGGGTTTGGATGCCCAGGTGGAGCTGAAAAAGAGAACCAATGGTGAAAACTGGTGTAATCACACCAGATGGACGTGAGATTCGTTGGAAACATCAATTAATAGACAACGTGGAAGTGAAAGGACACTAATATTTGCTGGGAAGGTAGTCACATGAGTAGGCCAGATGAATTGGATCTGAGCATTTCCAAGGCAAAGACCAGCGGGTAGGGTTTGTCTCCCGTTTGTCTAGTCAGGTCAGACAGTCGTCATCAAAGATCATCTAGCGTATCATGAAAATAACTCGGTGTTGTATCTTGTCACCTAGATGCTGTGCAGTGAGGACAGTTGGCTTCTCCCCGCCAGGCTTCCTGAGCTCTCCGAGATAGAATCCTGGTGGTCACTACTCGTAATTGCCTGTTTGTGAACCTCGTAGTACCCGGCGAGACGGGGCAGGGCAGCAAAGCTCCTCCAGCCATGGCAGAGTGGACCACGTCTATCTGACTCCCCTTGCCATGAGCTTGATGGCATAACAGTAAAGTTGTAGCATGATGCCTAGCATCGAACTAAAGGCTGGAAATTTAGGGAGGGCAAGGTTTCCAAGTACTTGATATAGTACACGGGTTTCTATATAGTTCGGTGCGTGACGCGTGAATTGGACGCAAGCATGATGTCCGAATTGTAAATGCGGACTGTGTGTCGGGGCATGGTACGTGGCCCAACAGCCTCCAACGACACTGAAAGTAACTTCACCTTCGCAGCAAAACAAGAATCTCCAATTACGGTCCTGATAAGTTCAAGAGATCGAAGTGCACTGCGTTTTGCGGAGTATTTAGTTGCAACTGCCTACAGGTTTCTGTTGCTGACCCTAGCCAGGATGGAGCGACCAGAGAATAATTAACAGTGTCTGAACCGCTGGAAAGAGTGCTCGGGCAAGATTACTCGATGTATTGCCTTGATCTATTGTTGAATCTCAAACTGGGACTGCTTTCTATTGAGAAAGGCCAGTCATCCACCACTTCAAAAGTGAGTTCCGTAGGTTTGTCTCTCCTTGTACGAGGGGCAGAGCCTCGTGGACATACTCAGCACTCACAGACCCCGTGCCCACTCGCTTAGATAGAAGAAAGTTGCAAGGTACAGGCGATGCTTCCGATTGTGGACACGACGGCATAGTGTAAGTTAAAGGTAGCAACATATTGGCAAGACAACTCCATCAGTTCCCTCTGCACCAATTTCTCTAACAGGAGGTACACATTCCATTCTGTGCGCTTCAGCCTCGGATGATCTAAGCCTCTGGCCCCCACACCTTTACATCCCGGCATCGCTCTGTCCCCGTCTTTTCCCGATCTTTCCACGCCTCATCAGGTACCAAAGTCAACAAAGGCTTCCGCACTAAACTGCTTCACCGCTGCTGTTAGCTCAGGGGACTGATTGCGAGTGGAGGCTGCTGAAGCCTCTGCCCCCCTCGGAAAAGGCTGAACGGTATCTGATCAGTTTTGACAGGCTACAATTATGCAGAACTTGAAGAAAGGGGAACTATCCAATCCTAACCGTGCTTTCATTGCCAGTGCTTCAGGTGCCCTTCTTATTCAATTGCTTCTTCGAAGTGTCATCGTATATCTCATGCAATTTGCCGCGTGACCAATGCAGCTATTTCAATATCAGCGAGAGGTTGAAGGACGGTGAAGCCTGCTTGAAGTCGCGGCTTGATGCCGCGATAAGAGAACGAGAAAGGGATTTTTAGGAGCGTGCCGTCTGAGGGCATGGTTTTCAAAACTCAACCCACCATTCTGGCCGAAGCTCAGTACTCAGTATCAGTACTCCGTACCTCAGGCTGTTAGCCAGGACCCAGTCCGAGGTTGACAACGCCCCTTGCTATTTTACTTGTGTTTCTTTTCTTTTGCTGGCCTTGGCCCAATTTGGTCGGGGTGCATAATAATTGGCGAACACCGAAAGGACAAGCATGAACCACATGAGTTCAGACCCTGACAACAGTATTTCAACAAGCCTAGAAGCGAGCATGTACTAGGCTTGTTCGTTGAAAATCAGCCACAAAGATCGTATCTCACCCTTAGGCTGCTGCTAGGCGACTGCACCGCAGGCATACAGATAGATGCACCTATCAGAAGAGCGAACATGTTGATCTTAGGTTCGAGGCTGAGATAGCTGCTGCGACAGTTATCTCTGTCCAGACAATGGAAAAGGAAGAGTCTGGGTCTGTGTAATCTTCCTTATCTGATGCGTTTGCACTTATAACGGCAAATGTTTTGTAAGAGAACTGGCTATACCGTCTACATGGGTGTTAAGGATAATGAAGCCTTAATCATTCAAGCCCTGTCGAGCATTTGGGTCGATCTGCGTTTACGCGGTTGTAGCAGGTACTTGTCACAGGATCAGGTAGTGGGGTGGGTGTGTAGCCTTGGAAATAACAAGACACCACTGCGGAGCCTCAAGACTCAAAAAGCAAACAATAAGAGGCTTGCATGTGCTATGGAATGTGATAAGCCCCCGGGGATGCGCAATTGGCTCTGATAAGAACCCGGAACGACGCAGCTTAAGAAAAGTAGAGTTCGAGGAATAAATTGGTCAGCGGTACAGACTGCCTTGTAGGAGATGGCCGATATCAACTGCGGCTTGTCGAATGAGAACGCAGCCTTGCTCTGATAAGGACAACCTTCCCTGTCCCCGCCTCTCCATTTTACACCCCTTCTCTTTGCGCGAAGAATCTCAGCCCATACCTCACACACATCATCCAGCCAAACTTCGCTCTATCTCTGCCAACGGTCTCACAACATTCCGTAAAGCCATTAAAATATGATTTGCTTATCTGGTGATCTTCAACTAGCTCGTTCGCGCTAGGACCCTGCCTTTCGCCAGCACAGGCTCAAAGTTGCGGACCGGACAGTGCGACGATCCAATTACGATCAATGTCAACATGCTGAAACGGAGATCTTGCATGGGAAGCTTCAAGCTCCACACTCATACAACTGAGTTGTCAAGTGGAAGAACTGAGATATCCCACAGTATGGCGTGCTGATCATCGGAGCCCATCGTGGTCTCTCCACATTCCCATGCCGCTTAGCCTTTTCCTTTTGTCATGGGATTGTGCTTCTCAAGTTCCCAACGATTGAGGCAGCAGCTTATATCAGGTCAAATGCCCCCGCAAAGGCCGGCGAAGCCTCTTGGAGCATGCCTTGCTAATTGTGACAGTGTCAACTGAAAATCCTGCCAGTCCAAGACATTTCCGCCGCACATCATGTCGGACAAAGCTGGGGCAGCTTATGTACCCCTAACTCAGGGATTTGGATATGGAATCATCCTCGGTCTGGGGTTTGCATTTGCCCTCGGCATGATCTTCACCACGTGGGCCTTGAAGCGCTATCATGGAGAGGTTTGTGTGGACTCTCTCCAACGAAACGAAACAATTTTACTAATTTTCTGGCTAGGTGCAAACATCTGAAGCATTCTCAACCGCTGGCAGAACTGTGAAGTCAGGGCTTGTCGCCGCCGCGGTCGTCAGTAGTTGGACTTGGGCGGCAACTCTTCTTCAGTCGTCTGGTGTTGCTTACTCTTATGGCGTCAGCGGACCCTTTTGGTACGCTTCGGGTGCCACCGTCCAGATCCTGCTTTTCGCAACCCTGGCCATTGAGTGAGCCTTCCCCATCTTCCACAGCGATCCAAGTATATTTGACAGCTATCTGACGATGGTATCAGACTCAAGAGAAGAGCACCAAATGCACATACTTTCCTTGAAGTAATCAAGGCGAGGTATGGCGTCGTGACGCATATTGTATTCTTGGTCTTTGGCCTAATGACCAACATCCTAGTCACCGCCATGCTTTTGACTGGCGGAAGTGCTGTTGCAAGCTCTCTTTGCGGCGTTCCAACTGCTGCTGCTTGTTTCTTGCTACCTGTCGGTGTCGTTCTCTACACCATGTTCGGCGGCATCAAGGCGACTTTCTTAACCGATTATGTTCACACAGTTATCATTTTGGTGATTATCTTCGTCTTTGCCTTTAGTGCCTATGCCACAAACGAGGTGGTAGGATCGCCAGGTAAGGTTTGGGATTTGCTTGTGGAAGCTGCCGCACGACACCCCGTGGATGGCAATGCTGAGGGGAGCTATCTCACGATGCAGAGCAAAGAAGGAGCAATCTTCTTTGTTATCAATATCGTTGGCAACTTTGGGACAGTATTTTTGGTCGGTCTCGCATCTCATCTCATCTCATTGAAAATTCCGCTAATCAGGTTCAAGGACAACGGATATTACAATAAGGCAATCGCTGCCTCGCCGGTCGATGCGCTGCCAGGATACGTGCTAGGAGGCTTGTCTTGGTTTGCCATTCCATGGCTTTGCGCAACGACGATGGGACTTTCAGCACTGGCCTTGGAAAACAACCCTGTCTTCCCTACGTATCCCAATCGGATTCCTCACGCCGATGTCAGTGCTGGGTTAGTCTTGCCATATGCTGCGGTCGCCCTCCTTGGAAAAGGAGGCGCTGCAGCCACACTGCTTCTCATCTTCATGGCAGTGACTTCTGCTTCGTCTGCTGAGCTGATCGCTGTCTCATCAATCTGGACGTACGATATTTACCAAACCTACATCAATCCTAAGGCTTCTGGGAAATTCTTGATCCGAATGTCGCATGTCTCTTGCGTCGTCTACGCCATTATACTTGCATCTTTCTCAACTGGTTTGTTCTACGCTGGAGTCGGCATGGTACGTTGAACCCCCTTTTTGACAGACTAATGGGATAATGGTATGCTGATTGGTTTCAAGGGGTACCTATACTTGTTGATGGGATGCATCATTTCAAGTGCCGTGCTTCCAGCAACATTAGCCCTAATGTGGAAAGACCAGAACTGGCAAGCAGCAGCAGGAGCACCAGTGCTAGGCTTTATCTGCGCCATTATTGCCTGGCTCGTGACCGCGAAGAAGGAGTGCGGTGTGCTCAATGTTGACTGCACCGGCTCCAACAACCCCATGCTAGCCGGCAATGTGACAGCCTTGCTCAGCCCTATCGTCTTCATTCCAATTCTGACCTTTGCGTTTGGCAAGCAAAACTACGACTGGCAGTCCATGAAAACCATCCGCAAGGTTGACGACTCAGAGATCATCCGCAGATCTAGCGTGGATGCTGAGATCGTGCAAACCCAAGTCACACAGTCGCCAGAGGAGGAAGCCGCCGAACAGAAGAAGTTGACTAAGGCTGCAGTGATTGCGAGAAGCATGACAGTCATTATGACCTTGGCTCTTCTGGTGCTGTGGCCAATGCCATTGTATGGGACTGGATATATCTTCAGTAAGAAATTCTTTACAGGTGAGTTGAGCCGAGCCATTTCCCCTTGCACTCTTTGACACGAGCTAACCTCGAATCCTCAAACAGGCTGGGTCGTTGTGGGAATCTTGTGGCTATTCTTCAGTACATTCTGTGTCGGTTTATTCCCGCTCTGGCAAGGCCGCAAGACCATGGTTCATACTGTCAAGTCAATCATTTTGGACATTTCTGGCAAGAAGAAGCCCGCTCTACATGGTCGTGTTGCTGAGGTTGAGGAAGAAAGCGGCCAACAGACTCCTGAGGAGAAAGTGACACTGAAGTCCTAGTCGATGCCACCACGACATCACCTGTGTGAGCTATTGTGGCCCAGCCGTTCGTTTTAAGCTTGCTGATAGAGCGAAGAAATGGGGTCAAGGCTCGGGTTTGTCGATTGTCCACAGGTCAATACTATTGACCTATCCCTTATCCTGACCGTATATCATCGTATAGGCGATGTCAATATGTAGTGAAGAGCAAGTAGTACGGAGAATCGCCTTCCTCTTGCTATTGCTGGCTTCTCTCCCGTTTTGACCAACACCCTCCTTCTCCTGTCTTATTTCTATCTACCCACACCAGCTTTAAAGCCATATCTTAAGAGTCCAACCGCCGAAGGTCTTCACCAAAGCCACGTCCTGACGAATGACCCCATTCTCTATGCTTCTCCTTCTTTCCCAATGCTGGTTTCGTTCCTCTTTACTCAGATGATCCGATTAGCTTCCCAGCATTGCTGAAGCTCCAACGAGATCCTGCGCAAGCTTGCGGAACCCGTAATCAAAGGGGGCGGGCACTGCAAGGAACGGCTCTAACGTGCTATCCAATTGTGCTTCAGTCGTGATATCCATCGCTGCCAGTGCTCGCAAAGCTCTGCTTCTGTACCATTCGAGCTCCTTCGAATCATTCTTGGCACATAGCATGCCAGTCAGAAGTACCCACAGATATAGCTGGTTTGAGAGGACGTCCGTGGCCCCATTTCCCCGCTTTTCTGCCCGTGTCCATTCCATCAGACGCGGCTTCAGCCACAAAGCCTTGGTAAGGCGACGCGAAAGCTTCTCTCGGTTCCTCTGGACAAATCTCCCCATGCGGATCACGATCTGGATCTGGAGTGCCAGGGCGACAGGCTCGTCAAAATCGGTGCTGCGTACAGCGCTGACCTGCAAAGGCGATCCCTGGTTGCTGTCTAATTGGTTCGTAGGTGTATGCAAATCGTGCTCGATTTGTTGGAGCGCAAAACCCAGTTGGCATAGGCTCTCAATACAGTTGGCTACCATAGGTTGGAAGTCGTCAAGGGTAGTCGTTTCCTTTTGTGCAGACTCGGAGATGTAGTCTAGGGCGTATGCGTAGTTCGTGATTATGCCAGGCGTGACGATGCTCAAAAGCCCTGACTCGGCAGCACGGAAGAGACCAGAATGTGACCTTCGGACAGGGGTTGGAGAGTTTGACTTGGTAGTGTTGACGGCATCAGAGTTGGGTATCTGATGTGGGGGAACGCTCATGTGTTCTGAGTCCCTCGAATTTGGTGCACTCGTCGACCTGGTGGGGGCGTATGAGCTGGGTTGTTCAGATCGCCTGAGTCGTGCTTCATACTCCGGCCGGAAATGTGGGTGCAAAAAGATGGATGGGGCCTGTCCGCTTTCGAGAGCGAGCCACACGTCACAGAATCGGACAATGCTGAGGTAATCGACATGGTAAGGATCATGAATATCAAGCTCGGTGACAGTTGCTTCGAGGAACGTGAGGTGCGTACGAGTTGCATTGATGTCGCCAGCTCGAAGTGCTCCCAGGCATAGATGCAGGGAGCTGAGCTGAACACTGAAGGGGTCCACAGAAGCATTCGCTTGGATTGAAATTCGTAACTCACTCACAGCATGTCGTGTAATCTCCCGTCCAGCTGAGATCAATGAGGCGTTGCCCATGTAGTTATCTGCCATCAGGATGACAGTTGAGGCGACAAGGCTGTCTAGGGCAGCGGAGTTTTTGGTGACACGTTGAACGGTTTCCTGGAGGAAGGATGACCACTGACCGAGCTTTGCAGATGGCCGGTGGAACCTGTCGACGACTTCTGCGCTCAATGTTTGCGAAAGAGGCTGCCGAAGGTAGAATTGAAGAGCTGTCACATCAAGGTCGCCAACGGACCTGCAGGTGCCTCCCAGAGATCCAAAATGCCAGTCGACTCTTCGATTGAGGGTTCGTCTTCCAGCGGTGAGTCTGTGCTGGTGTGGCTTGTTGTCTGAGTCACTTCGCACAAATGAAGACCCATTATCTGCATGTGGCACTTGCCTTTGAGTTTGTCTTGGTTTTCTCCAGGCATATGAACGCTGGGCAGCATGGCTTCTAGCCTTGGACAGTTGTAGTTCCCGTCGCCTTTGGAGCTCTTTACCTTCGCCAGTATATGGGATGAATGCTAGCATGTCGTAACTTTCAACCATGTCCATCACGGCTGAATGGGAAAAGTTCCGAGGCAAGATATGAGCCGCATGGCAGCTTTTCCCTGTGTCTGAGTGCAACTCGCACCTGCATGCAAGTATATGTCGCTCACCACGGCCAGTCCGTATTCCTTCCAAGGTTGAATGGGTATATAGAACTTCAAAATCTGAAAATATAGGAGGAAGTGAGTGCTCCGATACAGCAGATGCTCGAGCCTAAAAGTCATAGGCAATAGACCACAAGCTTGCCCACATGGAATCATGTAGAGTAGATTAGACAATCCAACTGTGCAATCTAGTCATTGTTCTGGCGATGCCAGATTCCTGATTCCTAAAGGCAGGATGACTTGCTTGGATGGAGATTCAAAAATGGACGGGCCATCGATGGCCGCCTTGGCAGATCTCACTGTTACTTGAGGGTTTAGGAGGCCGAAGAAGTCGTCTCAGCAGTCAAGCGAGCCAGATGGAGATTATGCTTGCGTACTCGTAATTATGGAGAGCTTAGCTACCTAGTTAGGTGGGTAGGAAGCCCTATACGGGGTACCGGGTGAGCTCGATATCATGCACCAGGGGTCGCCTGTGGGTGTCATGTACTCGTAGTCATTACCAAGCATAGCACCTTGCAAAAAATAGATCAGTGTCCCGACTCTTTAGTCACCGAGGTATATAGGAACAAGACCTTGAATGTCCTTTCGCATCATAAAGGCCTGTATTGGATGGTAACCCGTTGAGCAACATCGTCCAGAAGCTTGGGAGCACCGGTCAGCCGCTTGGCCTTCATGATTGATGGGCCATCAGCTGGTGGAGTTCGCACATTTAGAATTCTTCACATGATGCCATACTGGCGAGAGGCCATGCATGATTTGGGAATCAGCAAAGTTGCCCCCCCCCCCCCCTTTACTCTCTGTGATATTACGTGCAGTAAAATATCATGCATTCTTGGATCTCTAAACAAGAGAAGCATGACGTCACCTAAGTTGAGGTTCTAGACAACGCCCAAAGGGCAGTACTGTATCTAGAAGTGTCGAATAATTCCAAGATACGTCGATACACCGACGCTACTTATGTACCCAATCAAAGGATCATATTCCCTTTACATGGCCGCTTCTCCCCCGCCTGCAACTCCACACAACACGGTTCGCGGAACGGACATCCTGCTTGCAAAGCCCAGGAAGCTCTCCAGGAGCTATGACGTCTAACTGTCGTAATGTCACCGCATCATACGAGTTCTCCAGGTATTTGAGAATCCTGAAACTTCTGGGAGGGGTGTGATTCTTGCATGTAATCTGTTTCGTCAAGATACAAATACATCTGGCAGTCGATTCGTGAACAAACGATAACTGATATGATCATACGGAATCCTACCCTAAGCGCCCCCCATTTGCTGTAATGTCCAGGTTAGTCCAAGGATTGCAAACTATCTGATCTCAATCCATTGGCCTAAGGTTGAGTACCATCACCTCAATCGAAACAATGTCGTTAAGAAGCACTCCCGTGCGGATTCAGAGCGTGGTTCGCTCGATACGTCTGCCTACCAAGTATAGCAATATACCGCAATCACAAGCCAGAGCAATCAGCAACACTAGAATAGACCTAGATGGTTCCAAGATCCCTCCATCAAGCGGCCAGGATGCATCATCTCAACAGAAGCGGCAAGCCATGGAAAACCGCCACAGCATTGACCGTCAGTCAGACGAAACATCTAAATCCGGCACCGACGATGTGGTGGCTGCGCAGTCCAACATCTCCTTCGGCAAAAACGAGCACGGGAACGATCCTTCGGAACTCCTCTCCAATGCTGGCCGTCGGGACCACTGGAGTAATCCGCTGGATGCTTCGCCGGCCAATCCCAGCATGAGTGAGTCGACTGCCGAAGTGGAGGCCGGGGCCAAGAAAAAGACGGTCATTATCGAACAGAAGGCCTCCTACATGGGGAAGAAGCGTGTCGGGGAGCACAATGTAGAAGCCGGATTCGAGAAGAGAGTGTTTGCAGGGTCGACGACTGGGGGAAAGCAGAAGGGAAAAGGTCATCAGGATCCACCGGTTGTTGAGCAAGGTGTTAGGTAGCAAGTCCTCTGACATGCTGTGGGCCAAGTATCGACGAGGCGCGAGGACCAATGAATTACGAGTAGGTATGGGGGTTTCGTCTACTTACCAAGTATGCAACCGAAGAGAAGGCTATCCATGTCATACATAAGTGGAAGTCTCGAAACTTCCTTGCGACGGTCGCCATTGGCGGAGATAGTGGCCTCGTCAATGTCACGGCGTATAATACTTCCTTCAAGCCCCCAATTAGACGAAATGCAAGGCATACTCGCCTAGTTACGTAGACCTGCGAGTGACTAATTCAGTATTCTGTCATTATGCTGCAGGGTTGTGGCTCTAGGAGAAAGGATAGGGAGGATAAAAGGCATCATCCACAAACACACCCTCGGACGGCCCAATGGCCCGAATTGGACAGTGTACGCGACAGCCTACCTAAATAATAATACTACTCGTACTACTACTAAGCACGTAAGCGGGAATCACGATGAGGGCCGAACTAATGATCACGCTCGTACATAGTGTCAGAGCGTCTGATATTGCGGACACGCCTTCTCCGATAGCAACGCTGAGAGAAGCTGGTGATACATGGTCGTCAAAGCACGCTGCATGACATATCGCTCAAGGGAACAGACAAGGGGGTGGTTCAAATGGGACAGAATTGTCCGTGCATTATGCGTATTGAATGCATGATCTGGCGAGGAAGCGTTTGGCTATACTGTCTTGGACGCGGGAAGTACTGCGCCTGGGGCGAGAGCCGACATGTGTCTCGCGTCAATGTGCAGGCATGCGACCTCAATGGTTGGCCCTGTCCTGGACACTGTCAGGCCAGCAGTGGCTTTTATCGCTGAGATATGAAGCCTAAAGCAACGCAATACAGCGCACTGACACAGTGTCACTAGATTATACGACAGGATTTACGTTCTTCCACCTCCCCGAAGATGGTCGAGAGGCGGCTCAGGATGAATCAGGGTATCTTCGGGGCCTGAGTCATCAGTCGGTTTAGTCGGCTGTGTAGGATGCCCTGATAGATCTGCGCACCCCTGGAAATCAAAGAATTGGCCGGGATTGCTTAGTTGGTGGACGCCGCTTATCCCGTCCTTCGCAACGTCTCGATCTGAGATGTCAACGACGCAAAAAATGGTTACCACGGCGGCCCACAAAGAATGCCTCCACTGTTGTACCTAAGGAGGTTTCTGTGCCAGCTCATGTCAACGATCGTAGTGCCGGAGCTAATACACGTGATTGATTCCACAGACCCCTGGAAACCGAGGAATCCGCGCTGAGACCGGCCGTGACGATGAGAAACATGGTTAGTAGACACCAAATCCAGATCAGAGACAAAATCCATAAGCATGGCAAACCTGAGGATATGTATTGACCATTTCTTTTCGTGCAATGAACTCCTAAGATTACAAGGCGACCCTCCGGATTCCTCCACAAAGCATATGTTGCAACCATAGACGTCCAGAATGCCTCCTCTTTTCCTTTAATGCTCGTGGGAAGGCGCACCGTGATAGCCAACAACCTTAAACCGACCGATGATCTCGCCCACAGTAAAGAAACCTAGCACTTCGGCCGAAACAAGTCCTACAGTGGTTAATTGTTGACGGTTGACATTTCTGACACTGCGGAGAATTGTTTCCAGGTTTATCGCGTTAGAGACGGAGGCGGCGCTCGAGCCGAGAGATCGAGGATTGCGGAACGCATTAGTGACTGGTTGGAAATATGATTGAAACTGAGCCAGGGACCTGCATAGTCGTTAGCCGAAACAGAGAATGATACGGACAATGTGGAATCTGGAGCGGCCTACGGAGGAGCCCATTGTTGACCTCGATAGAGAATCTTGGAAAGCTCAACACCAACACGAGTGTAATAAATGGTTGGTGGTATTAATGCTGGAGGAAGAGTTTTGTCAGTGTGAGGTAAAGACGTGGCTCCTCAGGAACCGTACATTGAACTGCCGAAATCAATCTACCCGTTCTTCCGCCAATTTTTCCCAGGGCACCTGCTGTTGCTGAGCCGACTTTGGTGATGGCGGAGGATGCGGAGCTCTGGACACGACTCAGGCCTTCGGAAGCTTTGGAGATAGCTTCTTGACCGGTTTGTTGGGCCTTGCCGGCGGCTTCAGAAGCGGTGGAAGCTTGTCTAAAATTGTTTCGGCGCAGGAGAAGTTTTGATTGACGGACCAGGGCGCGAGTAGTGGGAGCTGCAGACATGGCTGCGGTGGGCTCCTCGAGGAGCGCAGAAGGCGAAATGGAAGGGTGGTGAGACGAAGGAAGAATTGAGGTCGACGGCAAAAGGTGGTGAGAGATTGTGGTGGCCAAATGAGGGAGAAATCTGGACCGAGACCGGTTCACAATCACAAATGTTGATGAAGCTCTGAGATGAAATCTCGGAATGAATTGGGGGTGAGTTTCGCCCAGGCCATGGAGCTTCTGATTGGCGCTGCTTAGGAGAGCGTGTTTCCGGCGGCTGAAAGGGACGCAGTTGGCACGTGATAAGCGGCACGTGATCAGGAAGCCAGATCCACGTGATATGATGCCACGTGATAACGTTTCTCGGCCATCGACTGCGCGTGACTTGGGATCTCTGCCATTTCAACATTTAGGTGCCCTTGGGTGCCCTTGGGTGCCTGCTAGGTGCTGCTAGGCGCTGCTAGGTGCTGCTTGGTGCAGGGACTCCCTTACTGTCTGCCTCCCTGAAGGCCTGTTCCGTTCTGTTTCGCGCCTTCCACCCAGAAATCCTATATTGGATGCACCTTCCAACAACGCAACGGCACGTGCCGCAGCTATATAGACTATATGATATCCCTTAGAACTCTCATACTGCAGAGTACGGCGCATATGACTAGTAGTCCCCTATACCGAGTATGAACGCAGCGTTAATAATGTCCCTCTCTCTGAGTCGATAGAATAAGACGTTGATCTCCTGGCGAAGTGACTAGTGCGTGCACAAGAGCCGTCGTCCTACCCAACGACGGGCTTGACCTCCCAAACAAGAACCATAGATCTCTATATTGGAACAATGGTACCAATCCCTATTCACCCCATCCCCATCAGCCCATGCTCAGACCCGATATTCTGGATCTATGAGCGATATGAAACAGTCCAGTCGCCCCAAGACATCCCAAACTGGCGTAGGAGCCGTGCTTCCCCGGTCGGCTTTGTCCTTCGCCCCGAGCCCCTGCATCGGCGGCCCTTCAGACTTTTCTCACTTATGTCGATCAACGCCTGTACAGAAAACTGCACGATCATCACTCAAATCTTGCATCTATCTTGCATGTGCGCATGCCTCACTTACACTTGATCACAATGTAGTCACTCCTCAAGCCTGAGGACGTCAAAGGGATATCGTAAAGGTTGGTCAAGGTGTTTGGTAGGCGGCGTTCTTGTGAAACCTGTTTTGCTCTTGTCGCGTTGCGCCGGGCGGATGCTTGCATTTGAGTCTTGTTATTCAGTTGAAACGGAGCGAAGCCTTGCCGCATACCGTCAATTGGCATCTTATCCCATGGACAGGGTGACTTGAGGGTTTATCCTCTGTTCATACTACTCATCACCGCCATCGTCCTCACCGCCTTACCACCACCTCCAACTTGTGCGAAAATGACTGCCAAGAAACCCCTTCAACCTCATCCAATCTCATATCAGCGCAAGTCGCTCAAACAGAGTCTTAAGGATGTCTTCTCCTTTGGCAAATCGAAGAAATCCGAACATCAATCGCCGCAAACCGTGGGATCGGGAATCTTGCGCCGGGCTGAACCATCCGCCATCAACACCACCACTGCCATCAGCCATCAACCGTCCTCATATTCACTCTTCTCGGACTTCAGTACCAGCCAGTCAAGCCTTGCCGAGTACACGGTATCGGCCTCAATTCCCAACAGATTTCAGACACCACCTCGACAATCAACCACTACTCCTTCAGGCCGCCAGTCTCTGCTTCCCGCGAGGAGCCTCAGCCAATTTAATCTCAACCATCAGTACTTTCAACATTCGACTGTACCTCATCGCCAAGTCACTCAGGTCATGTCACCGACGCTCACCTCTGTCGTTAGTCACGAAGCCAGTGTCTCCAGCTTCGCCAGCCTCACCACATACTCAAGCGTCTCGACCCTGCGAGTACAAGACTCACGGCGAGATCTCTTACGCAGAAACTCCTCTATCACATTCGATTCTCATCTTCACGGGAGATCCTCAACAGCAGATCATTTCTGGGAGAGTCGTGCTCGCCCACTTCGGACTGAACAGAAACATGTTTCATGGTTGCAATCGCCATCCAACTCTACCGTGAATCACAGCGAAATAGCCTCGGCCGAAAGCCATGAGAAAGACCCAGCTGACCCGGACGGAGATGACCCCCTCGTGGAGCATTTCAAGTCTTTCTGCATTCTCGATACCAATGCTCCAGGATATCCTGTGATTGCAACCTCCCAAGAATTGAGGTACATATTTAGTATTGGAGAGCAATTCTTCTTGAACAGCCTCGAATGTGAGGGCGCGTCCATGGACATCGTTACCGGAAAAGATGCAGCAGGCGATCCTATCACTCACCTCGTGCTTTTCACCCCGTTGATCATCCCAAGCAGCGGTAGGAGCCGATTCATGCTCGCCAGTTTGATTGATGTGACGCGCTTCATAAACGATGCCGCTTCATTACCAGAGCTGGAAAAGGCCTCGAATACATCAACCATCGAAAGCGATCTGCGCTCTCCAGTCCAGGATCCAATACGAGCTGAATGGAGTGAAACAGCCTATAAACTATCATCAGAAGACCTTCTGGGTGGCTGCGTCCTGCCTCAGGATCGACATAACGTGAACCCCAATTCGCACCACCAAGACGACATCTGGTTAAACCTAGCCAATGAAGAAAGAAGCAGCAGGACTCCCAATTCAAGTAGCCCTCCGCATCCACGCTTGAACGCATCCAAGAACCCCGGATCTTCAAATGCTTCGCATGCCTCGGCCGCTAGCAGTAATGTGGACGATGTATTGGACGAGTTTATGAGTGGCTTGCAAGAGTTGTACTCGGACTTCTTCCTTTTAGGCAAGTCTCCGCTCGACGATACGTATTATGAGATTTGTAACGTATCACCCATGTTATTCGCGACCAAGGACTACATTCATGGACATCTCTCCCACACTGGACCAGAGGGAATTGCCGAACTCAGCGCTCGATTGGCCCAGGCATCGCCTTTCGATCTTGACGTCAAATGGGGGGATCGTGGTCAACCCAAGCGATTGTATTGTAGCCCACTGTACGGCCAAAACTCCACCACATGGATATGCTTCCTGGTGGACCATCACATTCCTGCGTTATGGTAGCTAGGTCAAGACAATACAGAACATGAGAAATAACGGCTGCTTTCACAAAATACTATATTGCTGCATCATTTCCCGGCGAGTTCTATCGCCCAGTGCGCCATCAGAGTCGTGTGGCAAATCATGAATGACATCCCTGGTAGCATCATGGCTTTGACCTATGTCATTGACACCAATCGCTCTTGTTGGTTTCTGCAATGGAACATTCTTCGAGACATCCTGATCGACAGCTTAGCTGCTGAAATCAGCCAGTTGATCTACTCGTGCAAAGGTGTTGGTGAATGTGACGCAAAGAAGCAATCAAAGATGGGATTGTTGTGCCGATCAGTGAAGGGCCGAGAACTCCCAGCAAAGCTGCAACGTCACACTGGAGAAACCGCTCGACTAGTGAGACGTGGTGGTCGCCACGATCCGACGAGTGGCAGCAAAATGGGGGCGCCTATCCGAACCGTATTGGGGCATCCCGGCGCCTCCTGGCGGAATTCGCCCTGTCTGAAAGCGACTATGAGGCACGTTTTAGTCTCCTGGGCCCGAAGAGTCCCACCGGGGATGACACCGCTTGGCCGGGATGGATGGCCCTTCCAGGCCTGGACATCCATCGCCCGAACGCCTAGCAAAGCCTGAAACTGTCCTAGTCTATCCCCCTCTGTAGGCGATGGCTCACCCGATCGTGCCCTGGGCCATGCCTCGATTGCCTCGATTATCCGCTATCTACTGTTCTCGTATGCATCGAAGCTTCGGTCGTTCTCTCGCTCGCCGCTTGTCTAGCTTGCCTCGAGGCCCACCCGATGCCACCACGATGGCACCATGAGAAACGAGGAGGGGTGCCAGGCCCTGGCATCCATGGCGCTCATGGTGCCCCAAGCCATCCATGGATTCCTTTTCGTTCCCTTTTGTCCCTTTGGCGACATCGATCCACTCCCTTCCTTGGCTGAGTCTCTCCACATTCATCCCAGACAGTATCCGATTTGGTAGAAGGAATTTTGCCTTTTGGCCAGAACTGCTTTTTCGGCGGCTACTCGAGATGCTACTCCACGCTTATCAAGGTGGTTCTAGAAGACATTTATGGCGAGCTGGTGTACTAGCAGGCCATTCCTTGCGATGCACATGCAGTCTTCATTTAACCTCCAGCGCTTTCCCCACACTTCCTTTTTCTTCGCCGATTCTGCCCTTGTTGTACTGAGGATTAGTACTCGGTGCACACGGGTGAGATATTAATTACTCCGAACGGCCAAATTTGTTATCATCTCATCTACCGTCACTGACACCATTTCAACCCTTACGACCGCCGGCGACTCCTCACGACACATTGTCTCAGCTCTCATCCCTCTACAGTTCCTGTCTCCAGGGTATAGACTGAGCATTCATACTTGTCTTCTTGGATCGCCCGCGCCGAACCCACCATCAGCATGTTTAATCAGAACTTCTCCTTTGGGTCATCCTCGCATTCACCTGCTATGGCATACGGCGTGGACGACTGTACATCTGCGGAAATCTCTCCATTCGCATCACGCTGCTCCTCACCACGCACAGTAGCACCACGTCGCGATTCTCGATTCGACTCCTACAGATACGTTGGAGCTCCGCGGCATCCTTCCATCACAGCTCTTACTGCTCAACTACAATCTCAAGCGCTAAACGACATGGACATAGGTTCCCCATCACCACCACCAAGTGATATCGTTTCATCCTCATCCTCCTCAGATACTGATGGTGACGAGGGATTTTACGACGGTCCAGAAACACCCGACACCAACATCTCCGACTTCCCCTACGAGTCGAATGATGTCGACCCCACTCTGTGGGATCTGAGCATGTCAGATAGTATGGTTGCGACATCTTCTCCTCGGCCCTCACTATCTTTGGAAGCACAAGCTCTGTCTTCATACACCATGCGCCGGCGGCAACGGCAAGCTTTAATTCGACTGCAGTGCATCGCTACTCGAGCACCTGATCTGGCAATGCTGATTGAGGAATGTCACCCAAGTTCTCTACCACTTGAGACCAATAGCGTAAGAGCATACAGCCCTAAGGAACGCAGTGAAAGTGTGTGCAGTTACTCTGCTCTACTTGGATCTACGAATGGCAGGATTGAGAAGGAACGCCATGGATCGACCGCCGCCGTGAGAAAGACCCCGCGTATGAGGAAGAGGGTGTCTACACGGTGATGTTCCATGCAAACCACACGTACCACACTCGATGCACAATCTGCAAACACAATACCCACTATTTTGCAAAGCATTCCAATGTTCTAATTCGGGGTCTCCGAGGCGTCTGCTCCATGTACTATTCGATGCCATCGATCTGCTAGTTCATTGCCCAAGACACGAGCTTTGTTGCGTCCGAGCGTCCAAGTCCGACGCATGACATTCAACGCTACGCACGGATGAACGGATTCCCCCGCCGAGTTTGCCAGGCAGATCACCTGACAATGGAAGAGATCAACAGCCACCTCCCAAGCCACAAGATATATTCTCGGATATTGCCGTCCAGTCTTGTTGGGGATTCTTGACGATGATCATGTTCTTGACAGCCACAGGGTCTTGCCCTAGGCGAGGCGTTCTCACTCACAACCCCATGAAATTGCAAGCTGGGTACGGCGTACCGAGCGCCGTGTACGAAGTTCGAGATACATTCAACCAATTGGGACAGTCTGGATCGTGCAATGGCTAAGGTGGCTTACCCCCTATGCCTTTGCCTATCTGGCTCTTCTTCCACCTGCACCGGTCTCATCCGCCTTGGCTCACGGTATCCGATATGACCCATCCTCGTGTTCAGAGTCTAGGATGTTTATGGAATTCTTGGTGTACAAACGATCTAAAGGGTCAAGAAAGAATAGCCCGGAGATGGTAAGTGGGTCTGGAACTGTACTAGAAGTTGCTTTTTGCGAAATGGACCGGCCACAAGGTCGACAGAAAATGGGAACTCAAAAATACCAAGGGATATCTGCAAACAGCCAAAATAACCCACGGGTTCGATTAACAGGGAATACAAAGTAACGAGACGGATGTATATACGACTAGTGAGGGAGGAGACGAGTAGCTACAGATGGAATGTAATGATGAGATGCAAACTTTGAACTACATCCTTCCACAAAATCGCCGCCCGAGCGTTCTTGCCTGGAACAGCAGTCCCTCCATTCGGTCCAATTCCAGACAATAAACTTTATGGCTGCACACGTGCGCATCCGAATGGTAAGTGAGCGGTAAGTGAGCGAGGGTCGCCTCGCGACCGCGCTGCATTGTTGTTCTTGCGCACTTAGACCAAGGATTGCAGAAGTATCGCCTCCCGATCGCGCGTGGAGGTGCTATTATTATTCGTCGTTGGAACTCCATCCTCGAGGGCTCATTGGTAGAGCTATGGAACCCTCCCAGAGCTGAAACATGTAAAGATACTTGACTTTTCCCGCCAATCCATGCCCTGGTGGAGCGGGAATGCTAGGCATCTAGTGTCGGAACATCACAGTGCACAGTCGTCTGTCGTTGTCTTCTGCCGGAGTAGCAACCGAAATATTGGAATCAAGATCCCAAGTTACCAAAAACATGGATCGGG
Organism: Exophiala aquamarina CBS 119918; assembly: GCF_000709125.1. Lineage (NCBI taxonomy): Eukaryota > Fungi > Ascomycota > Eurotiomycetes > Chaetothyriales > Herpotrichiellaceae > Exophiala > Exophiala aquamarina. The sequence goes on along the minus strand of NW_013550574.1, from coordinate 325,581 downwards.
GAGAGCTGTGTCGAGCCCGAGACCGGTAGAAAGGCTTCGTGCATCATGACGAAAAATCCGCCGGGCCTTCCCAGGCAAGTTTGAAGGGGAGGCTGTACGTATATACGAGGTGCCGATGGGTTAAGGCCTCACCGTATCAATGGTTTCACACTGGTTCTCGACAGAGTACAGGTGGGCTTGGTTATTGTACTCGCAATCGCTTCTGAACCGAGTAAACTCTCTTGCGCATACAATGGTCACCCCTCACAGGAGCACCGATCTGATACGGAATTCTTGCAACAGCGACATGCTGCCCCTGGTACATAGCTGATTAGGCTCCCTGGTCTTTAGCCTGATACCAAAGCCTCCAGATTCAGCCGTGCCTAAGAGCGCAATGGCTTCAAGGCCGGCTTGATGCGTTGTGGAGCACGTGTTGACAGTAGTTCCGCGGAGTGCGGAGTCCTGGGTGCAGCTCAGCCCTGGTCCGTCGTGGCACCCAACCCAGGTGGGTTGTGGCCGTGGGATGAACAACATCCATCCCCCACCTTCAATACGTCCACATTATCCGATAATGCCAAAGACCCAGACGCGACCAATTCTACAGCCGTGCCCCCCATGTTGTATGATGTCGCGTTGCGCACGGGGTGCAGCCTGACACGTGTTGAGTGGATAATAATGGAAATGCAGAATACATTGGTGGCAGCGAAGCTTTGGCAGCGTCAGTGCTCTTGCGGGTTGCTATCCGAACTCCATATTTGTTCCCTAGGAGGCATGTAATTACGTGCTCGAACATATCCAAAAGGCGGTACATGGGAAGTGAGCTGTTGATATCTCCCGGCTAATCTTTCTTGCGGTTTGAGGATTCAATATCTCGCCGCCGCGCATGGACCGCCAGTCGAACGATCCTGTCTGTGAATTGACTTGTCTCGTGCGCCAAATAAGTATCATTTGGAACCACATCTTACAGCTGTCCGTCCAGGTGGAGAGGCTGGGAGGCATCAATGGGAAAGTATCCTCCTATGAAAAAACGACCCGGATGTATTCTGTACGAAGGAGTCCAACTGTCCGCTCAAAAGTCAAAATGGTGGGAAAATCAATAGTCTCCCAAGCACGACTCAGCGCATAACTTCAGCTCTGGGGTCTCCTGACTCGTAAAATACGAGCTTCTTCGTGTCTCGGGATGCTCCGCGCTGGGCGAAAAGAAAAATCTTTTCCATGAACCTTGCGCCCCTGTGAACTTTGAATTGCCGTAGCAGCACAGGGCGACACGACGTCGAACGCGGATTTCTATTGCCGGTCTGCGGCTAGGCACGGTGAACGAGAGCGCACGCCGTGCCTTCGTGTTGTCGGAACCGTCCTCGTTTCGAAAATATTCTTACTCCCCAGATTATCTCCGGACTCAGTCCAGGATTAGTGGCGCGCAATACGAGGCGAAGGTGGGATATTCCCAAGCTCCCGAGCTGCCGAATGAGCTAGACCTTAGTTGAAGGAAGCTCTCACAGCTCAGCCCTCTTCTGGGGCAGGCCATGTAATAATTGACGCAATGCTCCTCTATCTCATGCATGGCGTTTGTGCAAGTAGCTGCCTGTACATCTTACCTCGTCCAGAGATTCTGGAACTCGAACTCGAACTCGAACCTGCGAGTAGTCCCTCAGTAGCAGGATGCTACAATTTCGGGGCACGTCGACCCTGACTGCGTGGGGGAGAATGGCAAGCCTCATACTCAATCAATTCGCCGATTTAGGCGTCGTCGGCACGGATACCTCACTTGTTCTTGCGTAAAGCTCCTATCAGGCATCATGGTTCATCGCCTTCTCATGCTTGCAGTATGTGTTCGTCTTGGATTCCCTGTCATATTTTTGGGCCAGACTCCAGGGACTCTTCCCAGGAAGGTCCAGAACCCCTTGTGAGCCCTGCTTGATTCACACTGAATCAGGGGCAAAGTAAGAGCCATGTTGTACTCTGCACTCGTACATGTCCGTCGTTAAAACATCGCCCCACGTAAATGGTCGGTACAAATTTCCTAACCTCGTCTTCATTTGGCTTACAAGTTCTTGATTTGGGGAGCGACAGGCCCCTCTTTCCGATGTGGGCGGTGTGGGCGATTTGGCTGGCATCACCTCACCGAAAGCTCTTTCCGAGACCACCTCGAAGACATGATGGCATTCCGAGGACGTGGGTGATGTGCGCGCGCTATCACCCTACCCAACATTGTTCCCAAGAAAACGAATAATCCGCAGGGCAACTCCCCGATGAGGTGGGACAAGATGCCGCTTGGCAGTCAGGGGACTGTCATAGGTGGCATGATCCAGTAAAATGAAGCCGGCATTGTGCCTGAAGGGCCCGGTAGTCGGGATGGTTCCGCCTGAAGTATTCGGCTCCCACCGAGGAATGATGAGCCTTCAGCCGGGCAATCTATCAATACCACCTCCGCGATGATGTCGCGGCGGCATCACGATAGCAAGATGTTCAGAGAAAGTGCACTGAATCCCGGAACTGTTGGCCGGCAATGCAAACTCGCGCTGCGATTCTCGGCGGGCAGCTAACGGGATTGCGCAACCGCTGTCGACCGTACTGGAACACTTCCGAAGTCAGAAACACATTTCTAAATGCTCGAACCACCCACCTGAGTAGGGACCAACCTTTAGCAAGAGTAGTGTGGTGATCGCACTGCTCGACTCGCGCGTCCACCTCGCTGAACAGGGTCTGTCAGCTGAGAGAACCACATTTCAATAACATGACATTTGGACCGACGCTGCCCCGTGCAGAGCATATGGACAATCCCACAAATGGGGAGAGAAGTGGTATGATCAAGCAGGCAAACTCTGCCGGAGATCGACTACCGAAACGTCAATCATTGCGGTTCTGGACACCGGCAAACTAAATTTGGCCACCGGCTTTCACTCTTCACGCCAAATAATTCAGCAGGAACTGACCGTGTAAACATGCCGGGCACACGGCGGATTCCTGAGCGGCAGGACTTTTCACATCTAGGGTTCCAATACCGTTGGGCCCGCAAGGCTTGGGCACAGGTAAGTGGGTGGTTTGTGGGACACCGAGTGGTGGGCAGAGGTCTTGTAGCGGAAATCACATGTTGGAGATGTGGTTGCGCCACCACGAGGTTCTACATAATCTCGCTTGTCGGGATACCGAAAGTGGCATGACCAGCTATTGCGCCAGGCGGAAAGGAATGGAATGGAAAGTCGTCTCGGAGAATTATTGTTTGGGAGGGTTTTTTACTTCTGAATTGTCAAGGAACATGGCGAGTGCCGCACGGTTCGTCCCACATCCACAGCCTCAATCCTTACCGATAACCGGCACCGTTGCTGACCCGACGATCACCCAACGTTCGCCACATCAACACCAGGAGAGGTACTCGGTATGTTTGTCGCAATTTCAGGATCGTCTCCATAGAGCTCAGGTCTCAACGCATGATTCATTGGATTTCGACATGTACAGGACGCTTGAAATCAGGAGATAAGGTGTATTATTGTTTGGATATTGCGAAATCCCGAACTTTCTATGGCACGGTTTCCGATCTATTATTACCACTGCCGAGATTGATCCTCCGTGAATGAGTACCGAGTCGTCGCCGTCAATGTTGTGTGCCTCTTGGTGGAATATATTACCGAAGAAGCGGAGATATTCCCACAAACCCTGACTAATGCCCGCTCCGGTGGTTGGTGTCGGATCTGGATCTGGTGCAAAAATAAGAGCAAGTTTCTATTTTTTTTTGGGAGTTATGGTGGGAGCCTCCTGGGGTGGCATGAGTCTTGCGCCATTGGCACCGGAATTCAGATTCCAGATCAATTCCATCATGCACAGCTGTCCCACATAGATCATGGTAACGAGAAGGAAACTCCATAACCTTGCAATACGATGCAAATTCACGGGTTCTCAGACCCAAATTACCCCGTAGACCGCTATCAGTAGTGCTCTGAAGACAATAGACCGCACGTGGAACGCGTCTGTGGCAGAGTGTGAGGCATAATCGAACCAGCACGCGGGTAAAGATGATGTTTCGAGGTTTCTACGGCATCTTCTTTTGCGTGGAGATGGGTGAACCCCGGACGGTGGGAAAGGGGAAGCTCAGCGGAACGCCGGAAATAGAAGCTTCCTGAGGACCCCTTCTGACATCTCCATCGCATTTTCCGACCCGAAGGTCAAAAGCCGAGGTGGGATGGTGAGGATGGTAAGTTGCTTCCAGGGATCAGGGGATCCATGCGCGAACTTTTTGTTACTCCGAGTGAAACTCCGAGGTTGTCAAGCCACAAAGCATCGGTAGTGGTGGGTCGCTTTTCGATCAATCTGGCCCTTTTGTGGCTTGACCCCGAAATGATTGGTGGTGGTGCCTCAAACCATTGAAGGGTGGTCCAAAATTTCCGGCACATGCAGCATCTGATGGGCGACTCCCTTTCAGGCCTCAAATCTCATCAATATGAGATACTAAGTGCACCCACTTAAGCATGCTCAAAAGGCCCCATTTCGCCTTATTGAAAACATTGTACGGTGGGTGTTGGTGCTGCATCTCTGTCCCACATATCTCATGATGTCCCTTGACTCAACGGACAAAGGGTTTCTAGACCCAAACTCAGCGAGTCAGGAGCCAGGAATTGGCATGTGAGTCCTGAACTTGAGTCCCTTACCTCGTGCCTGTAACACTATCTTGGTACCACATCTGAGCTTCACGGCGACTGGCTGTGGAACTCTGAAATTACCGACAGGACATCGGTCCGAGGCGGTCCGCTTGATATTAGTCCAGATGACTGGACTATGCATGACACGCATGTAGATTTACCATGGCGAGATGAGTCCTTCTGACGATGAAAGTTCCACTCAGCCGAATCCCTCCCAGTGCTCATCATTTTCTGTCGGTTGCTCCTCCCGTTGCGTTCGCAGGTTTTGCTCGATAGCACCACGCTTTCGATTGACCTCTCGTCTCTCAAACCCACTTTGCGTTCCAATCCTTGCCTTGCGTTTCATCCTCTTGGTCTTCTCGTCATCGTCTGCATGTATCGCTCGACGTGACTCTACTCCGTGGAATTTGAGATCTTTCCGTGCGGACTTGGACACATCTGGAAGAGCATGCAACAACCAAGGTTGGATGCCATTCTCCACCACAGGTCGTCCTGACGATGAATTATCCAAGTCGGTCTCTGCCGCCACATCTTTAAGTTTTGACTGTGTCTTCTGACTTGCGGCAATAACATTTGCGATGCCCTTGACATATTGAATGTCCTCCTTTGTGTAAAAACTCACACACACGCCTCCCTCTCTTCCTGCTCTTCCAGTTCTTCCGGCACGATGCACGTATCCTGCTACAGTCGTCGGTATGTCGTAGTTTATCACCGCGTTGACTCCTCGGAAATCAATACCTCGCGAAATGAGATCTGTCGTGATCAGTATCCATATCTTCCCAAGTCGAAACATTTGCATGATTGACGAACGGGTGTGCGCCGGAAGCGAGGAATGGAGAACGGCGATACGTGCGGAGCCACCAGCTTCTGAAGGAATATCGTATTGTAGTTCTGTATACAAGGACTGTGCCCGGGCGATTGTTTGGGTAAAGACCAGAAAAGGCGGCCGCAGTGGTTCACCTTTATTTTTGTCGGACTTCGAGGAGGGGGTTGAGCGTGATGGATGGAGTAGCTGTCGCATTCCTAAGAGTTTCCCCGATTCTGTTGCGGTGTAGGTAAGTTTGTGAGAGATCGTTGGCAGGCTGATATCCTTAAGACCTATAATTGTTCTTATCAGAGGGGGTTGCTCGCTTTTCTTAATCTTAAGCTTCTTTTGGCGCGACAGAATTGTCTGCACGGCAAGCTCCTCAATATTCGAGCCAATTGTGGCAGACCACATACTAATTCGAAGTGTAGATGATGTGCATGCCGACCAAATTGCAAGAGTCTGAGCACGGAAGAGCGGATCGAGAAGAACATCTGCCTCGTCAAAGATGAGTGTCTCGAGCTGGGGGAGCGGATGAGGAGGTATCGATTCGTCTTCTCCCCAGGATGGGCAAAGTACATGAACAAGGCTTAAAGGTGTAGTGACCAGGACATCAGACTTGACTATAGGCACTCGTTTTCCTGGGGTTGTGCTTCCACGCTCGTCTTCACTGTTGTTGTCCGAGTCGGATGAAGTATCGCTTGCCCCGTTGTGTCCGTCATATAGCCTCATTCCTTTTTTCATCGCCGTAATTGTGACACCGGTGCTGACTGTGAGTTTCCGACCCTCGTTTACAATTTGTGACACTAGCTCTTTGGTGGGCACCAGAATCAGGGCGCTGACATGCTTCCCGAGGCTATCGTCTTTGGTCTGGTGATATTTGGCAATCTTTTCAATCAGTGGTATCAAGAACGCCAATGTCTTTCCACTGCCCGTCGGGGCTACGGTCAAGAGGTTTGGTTCAGTTTCCCCCGGGCCTCGTGTTCCCTCAAGGAGGAGGGGCAGTGTCGCGACCTGAACCTCACTCGGTTCATGATATCCTTGGTCAGACACATTGCGAGCCAGTGAAGCATTGATGTTATGGTGGCGACGTAGTTGCGAAAAGTTGGTAAGTGGTTGTGGAAAAATTCTCGAGCTCTCCTTCAGTGACTTTTTGGACGCTAACGGGTCAGCGGCGGCCCGGAAGACACCCAAGTCGACAATCTTGATACTTTGCTTTTTCTGTATCTGTCGAATTTCCTGCTCGGAGAGTAGTCGCTTCGCATGAGCTTGGTCGACGTCAGCTACGGCATCTGACTCTCGTTTTCGTTTTCTGGTGTTGCCGTTTATGCCGTTGTCCTGGGGCTTGGACTCGGCTGACGGATTTTGGCTGGACACGGATTTTGATGCTGTTGCTTTCAGCCCGGTTGATCGGGAGAGAAGTTTCAGTGCATCCATTGCAAAGACAAAACGTTCACAGCAGATTACACATTGAATAGCACATCGTTCCCACAGGCTCGGCTTGACTCTTTGAATTGTAAAGGAGATTGCTCTGGATAAAAGAATCTTCAAAGGTTTAAAGTTTGATGCCAAGAGAATGGGAATATAGTTTTTCCGTTACCGACAATGCACGCATCCGCGTTGACCACCATGACTGTTCTTACCCATGAACGCTTCAATGTTCACCGCATGCTACGGTTTTTGCGTGGTGGATTAACAGCACCATAGTGAAAAGTAGGTCGCTCACGAAGACTTCCTAGAAAACACCTGTGAGCAAGCCACCAATTAGCCGCGTTAATATCAGGTAATCGAGAAAGGCTATTTTTGAACATTGGCATTGCACAAGTTTGTTGTCGATTACACCAGCACACTGCTTTTCATCCACCGTCTCTCTGCCTTGTCAAGCTGCATTTCTACTGAGCAGCGACATCAAGATGGCGGTCTTTTCTCCCCCAAATTGAATTCGTACACATGTGTTTCTATTACTGGGACACTGGGATCCGTGCGGCTGAAACACTATTGCCAAAGGCAAAGTGCCGGAGCGATGCGAGGAACAATGATCGACTGTGGCAAACCTTAACACACAGACAACTATCACAAGGACTCTTGTTCCCAGCCATCAGGATATTCCATAATGAGGTCACTGACATTGTAGCGATGTTCGTCCACGGTGAGACCGAATCAATGTTCTGATACCCCCGTATCGACAGCACGAAATTTAGCAGACTCTCAACAACCAGATAGGCCCAATAAATGTTTAGAACTCCTGTTCGATCGATATTCGTCCTCTGTGGGATCATAGTGCATGCGAGAGCCTGGTATCCGTGGAATCCGAATGGCGAACGCGTCGGAGTGAAATGCTTGACTGATGCGCAAGCAGCAGATATCGCCAGCCATTTTGTTTCCCACTACAATGCTGGCGCGGTCACCTCACTCGCCGACTTGACCGGTATTGTTACGACAGATTTCACCAGCTACGACGAGACCGCCACTGGAGGCTACAGCAATCAGCCGGCAACGACAGGGATTGATGAGTTTTTTGCATCGTTGACGGCAAGCGGCCTATCGCCCTTCACGAATGCGGTTCAGTACCTGCTATTTGTGCTGCATGATTGCAATACCATCTCATATAGATGGCAGTTTGAGGCAACTTCGACTGGGTATTATGCGTGAGTCCAATTTCAAAGTGCGTCTTCCGTCAAACTGGATATCTAACTTGAGGGCAGTAGAACCGTTCCTGCTGGGAAGCGTTTGAAATTTAAAGGAACCGATATGATATCGGTTGACTTGAAGAACTTACTGGTATACAATGCTACATCATCTGTCGATTGGATCAACTTGGCTAGAGAATTGGGTCAGATTGCGGATTTCTTCCCCTAGACTTGTCACGCTTGTGGTGTAGGGGACTGGTACATCTACAGCTTACGGCTACACATAGCTTGAGAGTGCTGCACAATTTTCCTCAGTTATAATAGTATTGATGCAATTTATATGGCACAACGTAGTTACACTGGTCCCGAGGAGCTACGAAGTAGATCCTCAAGTGTCCACTACCTGTGTGTGCAGAGGCGTGATGTGGCGACAAGCCCCTAAACGCGATTTCCATCCTGGAGGCACCCCTCCGTATCATAGTCCGTAGTTAAGGCTATGCCGTGCTGATAGTCGCCTCTGCAGTAGCCTATACACGGATCAATCATGTTAGCGAATTGCTTCTCTGAGGGTTGAGCTCAACGGACTGATTGTTAAGGCGCCTACCTTTTCATCTCCCCATACTTGTTCTTCAGTGCTACGCCTTGCAAGTTTGTGCTCCAGGACTGCATTAGTTCCCACGCATTGGTATTTTCGGAATTTCCTGGCAGGCAACTTAGCCCCGAACTAGAACTCCAGTTAGTGTTGTTTGGCTCAGTGATAGTGTAAGGATCACGAACCATTTCGTCAATCTCCTCCAATGTTCGTCCCTTGACCTCCGGAAGGAAGAAATACACCCAAGCGGCAGAAACGATACATGATGGGAACCAAATGTAACCATATCTTGGACCCCAGTCCAAGGATGCTGGGTTGATAAAGTACGGTGCCGTGAAGGTAGTAAGCCAAGCTCCAAGGAAGCCGACTGCTGCGGCCAGGCCGAACGTGTAGCTTCGAAGGCGTTGAGTTGGAAGCTCTCCACCTGAAAGCCACGCATATGTCGAAATCATTCCCTATGGATCAAATACATTAGTATGGCCTGCTTCGGCGACAGATAGACTATCAGGCAGGTACTCACATTGTAGCTCATCATGTATAGACATGCAAGGCCCACGAGTACCTTTCCCGTAGTTTTGGTACCAGGGTGCTTGTCATAAACAACAGCCGTAATAAGTTGAAAGATTCCGCATACTAACAGACCACTCATAAGAAGCACTCTACGGCGACCATAGCGCACGACTATCGCCGAGTTTGCCAGAATCGCTACCAAGCCCAACGTGCTCAGAACACAGCTCATTCCGAAAGGATTGTCGACGTGAGCCATGGTAAAGAAGTACGCCTTGTAGGCAATGATGAACATCGATCCGGAAGCAGCCTGGAGAGTCACGGCACAGACCGAGAGGAAGGTTCGGCGCCGGTTCACGGGATCTCTGAACATATCCAATACTCCCACACTGGTCTTCATCTCACGTTCTCTCTCGATGGCATCACGGATGACATTGGCCTCTGATTCAACGTCGGCACCCTCGGGCCTTAGCCACCGGAGAGACTTGATTCCGTCCTCATATCTGCCTTGGAGAATTAGCCATCTAGGTGACTCGGGAATGAACCACATGGCGATCGATAAAACCACTGGTATCACATAGATGATACCAAGTGGAATCAGGTAGGAAGATTTGTCGGGCCGTTTTGCAGTCGACCAGTCGATGATTGTGCCAATCAGCGTTCCCTGAACGAATCGGTCAGTATATTGTTAGCTGAGCTGCGGTATTGACCATACAAATGAAGTGCAAAATTGGAAAGTCGACAGGAATAGGCCGCGATATTTTGCTGGGCTACTCTCCTGGATATAAAGCTGGGAGAATGTCATGAAATAACCGTTCGCAAGCCCAATCAGAAGGCGGCCGACATATAGAGCGCCAATAGATGTAGTGGCCATCATGATGATATTCGAAGCACAACACAAGATGCACGCCAGCCATAGACAGTGTCTTCTTCCCAACTTGACAGCAGCAAAGCCAGCGGCGCCGGAGGAGATGAATGCACCGAGGGTCATGAGGGACGAAATCAATTGTTGTCTTAATGGGGTTATGTTCCATCCGATCACACTCGTTGGGGACCTGTAGCCATAGATCTGCACATAACGGTTAGTCAGGGTGAAGCTACAATGCTGTCAGATCTCCAGACCTGAAGGAAACCTGGCATTGCCTGCAGGCCTCCAATCAATCCAAAATCCACCCCATACTGAAATGGGGAAAGTGAGACAAGGCCACAGGCGACAAACACACGCCAATTGGCCGCAATAGTATCCTGCCTGTTGGAAGACATTGTCGGAGGGGGCAAAGATGGGTTGTTCGTCGCTCATGTTTCAAAGATAGGCCGGGCATCTTATATCCAGGACACCTGCGTAGTAGCCTATTCTTTGCCTGCATCAACACGACCATGCCTCCAAGGCGGCCGTTTTTTTGTGCCCATATTTGAAATGCCGAAGAGCCAGACCACGGCCGATGGCTCATCAATGGTGCCAAGCAAATCGCTTGGCCACGAGCGGAGCGGCGTGTGCAAATCGAATGCCCATTCTGGGAATAGAGCGGCATAAGTCGATGGGATATCCTCATATCAATCATCTTGGCACAACTCCAACAATGTGGAGGAGGCGGGGGACCCCACAGGGATGTTAGCGGATATAAGGCGCGATCGACGGTGATGTCGAACTGCCGTTGGGTTGACGAGCAATAATACGTGATGACCTCCACGCAAAACAGCACCAAAATTCACCTTGATAGAAGCACATTGGCCTGAGATCCGGTGGTGCTCGTTCCGATATGTCCATGTCTATCCACGTGGAAGCGATCAAGACTCACCAGATTCAGCCCAAGTGTATGCGGATGTTGGGGTTGACCATATGAACAGACATCGTTTTGTGTTGACCCCACCAGCCATCATGCATAAGCTCCGTGATCAGTCCAGCCTGTCGATCACGGCTAGGCACGAGACGATCCAAGGAGTAGACTGGAATATTCGTGCCGTCAAGATAAGCAAGGTTCCAGTTGGAGAAGAGAACATAGCAGTATTACTCGCATATAAATCTGTCTAACCAAGTTCATCCATGGTCAAGACACGTGATACACAGTTCTGCCGGTCTAGCCCAGATTGGCTGTGGCGATATCTTGGCATGTTTGGCACATATCAAATACTTGGCATGTTTGTTCTGACTGACTTGAATGCTTGTGACGTTGATTCTAAGGTCCCGATGCGGTTGCCATCCGTCCTTGAAGCCATGCACGCAGACACGATCAACATGAGCCGGCACTACCAAGTACCTACTCGTAGTGTTGTGTCCCGACGTCTACTGACTGCACCAAGCTCGTCGAACCCCTGAATGTTCTGACTACCGTCAGGATGGTCATTGGTCTTATGATCCTGACCTCGATTCCTACAATCACTGGAGTTGGGCAGGCGTATTCCGCACAAAAGACTCAAGAAGAGCGCAAGAAAGATGCAGTGCGAATGAAGAAGTTTTATATCGACGTCTTCTGCGACCCCACTAGCCCGCGAGCTTCCGACATTCACGAGAAGAGGATTGTCTTAAAGGACGACCGGGTGTGGATTGGACCGCGTGAAGCAGTGAACCCATGTCCGCAAGGCTATATTGCAGAGGCATTCTATATTGAATACCCGGATAACGAAGTAAGCGATCCGAAGTTGTAGGGTGTACATCTATTCAAACCGGAGGCCAATGTATACTAATACGTTATGAATGGGTAGAGAGTTCCAGCTCCCCTCGGCCTTGTCAGTCAGACAAGGGCAGATCCACCACTGCTTAACTGGCTGTATGTTGACAAGGATACTATGGAAGTGAAATATGGAAATAAGACAGCCAGCATCGCCCACCACATCGGCCCGTGGGATTGGACAGAGGATGAACGGGTGATAACATTTGATGAAGCCGCGCAGTTCACTGTCGTTGAGGACCTAAGGACACGGCGCTGGCAGCTGTATCATGACTTGAATGATGACGGTCTAGAAGGATACGTACCAAAGAACCGGCGTAAGGTTCAGGTCAATTTATTGAGGACATTGATGCCAGAGGCGGCGACCTAATAGATTCGAGCGGAGGAATCAAGTAAGCCAATAGGCACCTCGAAGAACATGTCACCGCGGAGAAGCATGTTCCTACTGTGGTAATTAGATATTCCTCACCTGAGATTGAGTGGTTGCTGGGAGATCTCGTCCGCTGGATCGAAAATTATCTCCAGTCCCTATTGGCGCACTGCTAAGCATGTCCCCGGCCACGTCCACCAAGGTATAGCGGGCTGACAAAAGTTTATGTTTAAATTCAGAATATGGTCTTGACGTATTTACGATGTCGAAATGAATGCGAATGAGTGGCCTACAGTCCGAGGGATACCTCTAGTCCGTGTCCAGAGACCGATCACCTAGATAGGCTATTCGACTGAGCGCCAGCGGACCCGATACCCGAACCCCTTACTACGGTTGGTAGTTAGGCACACCGGCGACCCGCTTCTGCACGTACTCGTAAGTTTGAAAGAGGGTGTTAGGTAACTCACTAAAAGCCAGAGTTCCACTCATCCAGGGAGGCCTATTTGTTTGTAGTCAAAAGATCTCCACACTTCTAAGCACGGCATATTGTGGCGACCAGCGATCGTGGTTTTCTGATGGGCCAGGTGAAATAGAGTCTGAGCGCAACGTCAAAAGATCGAACGATATAAACAGGACATGATCCGCGGGAGAGATGTCTGCCACTAAAGAACAAAGAGGACATTTGCATTTTTCAAGCGCCCGACAATCTCAACCCTTTAGCCATCCCCATCTTAACCAGAGGGTGAGTGTCACGATAAAGCTTTGAGGGAAAGCACTGCAAGATCACTTGACACACGCCATGGCGCCCGATCTGAATGCTCGCTGGCAGGACCAGAATATCGTGAAAAAGGATGGTCGCTGGTCAGTCGACGGGTATGATTCCATAGATAGCATCAACGCTGAAGTACTTTAAACTCATTTTGCACCAGGAGGCCAGTTCCCAGTCTGGCGCCGACTTTTCAAGAGTCGCCTTCCAATATCCCAAATCACTATTGTCTGGGTCTCATGGTGACGGCACCGCCCAATTCTGCAACGCCGCCTCATACCCACGGTGGAGCAACGGTGATGGCAACTATGGTCAAAGGGCAGATGTTGAATCAAATGGTCTGCCCTAATCATGACCCGGACTCACAGGGCTCGGGTGCGAAGATCTACGGCCCTGGCGACAGCTGGTACGAGCCACCAGGTTGTCATCATGTGCGCTCAGAGACTGTTGGAGACGAGGAGGCGCTGTTCCATGCATTATTTATCGTGGAGAAAGAAAAGGTCGACAAAGACGGCCTTTCCAGCCTGGTTGTGATCGATGCTGACGTGGAAGAAGCAAAACAGGCTAAATAGAAGATAGGCTCCTATGCTTGAGATTGTGGCTTTAAAAAGCAATATCTCTGCTCTTGCAAATGGGGATGGGATTTGTCTTCCCACATGAACACATTTCCTGGTCTATCCTATTGCAATATATCACAGATGCAAGAAAACACTCCCGAGGCAGGTCGTTGCTAAACAGGCGATCTGAACGCAGGCGAATATTCTTGAGTAGAAGAAACCACGGATCGCATTCAAGAGAAGTCCATTTGAATTTTACTTGTGAAGAAGTATAGTTACGAACAACATGCACGAAGCATCCGATCCCAACATTTTGTGTGGCCCCTTCATCAGCGTCCTGGTTGTTAAACCCGAGTCATGAAGCAGGTCATTGTGTTGGCAGATGCTTTCGAGTAGATATTGGATTCAACAGAACACTATTCAGGAAGTGCGTGGTTTACTTTTATAGTTGTGAATCAGGAATGCATTGTGTCAATGGAGCGCTTATTGTGCTCCACTAGCATATCTAAAAATCTTTAAAGCCTATCGTGGACATAGGTCCAGTTGTTTGAGACTAAGCTGGCATTTTAACCTCTTCCAAGGTTGGAAGTGGAACGGAAGGGTTGCTAGCTGCGAAGGCTGCAGCCATTTCATCCAATGTGTGATATGGAATGGCAGGATCAGCAGCCGCGAAGGCTGAAGCCTTCTCGGCCTTCGGAGGGTAGATCAGACTCGTGTTGACCCACTGCTTGATTGGCTTGGCCTGTGGACCAGAGATGAGAACTTTACGATCCCATCCGTCACAGACAACGGCTCCCCACGGTCCCAGATCAAGACAGGTTCCATAGTCAGGCTGGGTGTAAGGCAGAGTCTCAACTTTTAGCAGATCGGCTGCCGCATTATGTCCAGCTGAGCGACCTAGACGCTGTGCGTGCTGGCACGACATTAAAGCGTAGTGGCCATCCTCATCGGTCTTCGCGAAGGCTGTGTCACCCGTTGCAAATATCGCCTTGTTGGAAGGCACCCGCAGATCGCGGTCAACATGTAGGCGCCCAAGTTTGTCCTTATCGCCGGCGATCTGTTCAGTAAGTTCCGTAGCATGCATTCCACCGGTCCAAACGACGGTGCGAGCTTCGATACGCTCTCCACTAGCTGTAAGAACACCAGTCGAGTCAATCGACACGATTGCCGCTCCAAGTTTCATCTCGACTCCTAGGTCGTTGAATGCTTGTGTAATAGCTGGGCGTGGGCCTGCTCCCAACTCTGGCCCAATATTATCTGCCCGCTCGACAATGACAACGCGGACATTAACATCCTGACCCAGAATTGAACGTAATCGCGAAGGCAATTCAGCAGCAATCTCGATCCCTGTGAAGCCACCTCCCACAACAACAGCTGTATCGCGTGCTGTAGTAGGAGAGAGGGAAGTTAGGCCCTGTAAATGCTTCTCGAACGCTGCCGCTCCCTCGAGTTGGTCGATATTGAATGAATGCTCGAGGAGTCCAGGAATGTTTGGACGTACCAACCGGCTGCCGGCAGCTAGAATCAGTCTGCTGTAGGAAAGCTTGGATGATGTGCCAGCTGCATCCAAAACCTCCACCTCCTGTTTTGTGGTGTCGATATTATTGACGGTTCCTTTGATAAATTGCACACCAGTCACATTGAAAACCTCGGTCAGAGAGGCGGTCATATTTGCCGGATCTGTTTCGTATAGCCTTGGTCGTATGACCAGCCTAGGCTCAGGTGCAACGACTGTTACTTCAATCCCAGCATCATGAAGGTCGATGAGCCGCTTTGCTGCAAGCGCACTCCAGAGTCCCCCGAAGCCGGCGCCAACGACCAATATTCTTTGTTGCATTTTCTGATATTTGCTGATATTTGCTGATGTTGAATATGATACTTGGTTGTCGAAGATGTTGGTTCTTGGTCGTGTCTGCTGGAGAGCGTAGTCTTTTATAGGGATCTACGCATGGAAGGATTGCTTTGTACGGCACTCACAGCAAAAGTGACCTACGCGCCTCGACAATTCAGTATTATGTTCCATGGTACGAACCCATGCTCGTCGATAGCGAATGACAGAGTGGATGAGAGCTGCTCTTGCAAATTCTCGCTGGCATTTCCTCTCCGGTGTGAGTTGTTGAGCCAATTTCTTGCGGCTTGTATCCCTGCTCGGTTGACGGGTAGCCATTTTGCAACCCGTTCCAGATAGACGTGACGAGTAACTTTTGCGCCCCCCCCCAAGTGTCCCTAGTTGGTGATGGGTATCTGATACAGAGTGTGCCTACAGTTAGTGCAAGACGGGGCAAACCTTTCCAGACAGTGCATCTAGGACGTCAGCCTCGTGCACACCGAGACTGACACAACAATTACAACGGTGAGTCAGGTCGTGCCAAGTCAGAGGAATTGGTTCCGGCCTTTCTCCATTTACGAGGGATACCCGAGTCCCCGAGTCCCCGAGTACCCGTATCTTTTAGGATATTGGTTCCCCGGGAAGCCGTCCTGTTCGTCTTCTGTCACCCTTGCGTTTGATCCTCTTGCAGAAAGCCCAACATAATTCATCTAGGCTGTGGAATTGAAGTTCGTTTAAGAATGGATCACGAACGGGACCATCCATCGTCCCAAGGTGGAGCCAACCGAGTTTCCCTTGCATGTGTACCATGTCGCACTCGACACGTTCGATGTGATGCCAGCAGACCTGCTTGCCGCCGTTGCCTTGCAAATAGCAAACAGTGCCGCTATGCAGAATCTCGGAGAGGTGGTCTTACCCGCTCTGCCTTGGCCGCCCGCCGGAATGTTGCAGCCATAGCCAGCCTAGACCGAGCCTCTCATTCGACGTTCTCGTATGCTGGAGTGAAGGAGTTTGAGGGGGATAGGAGCCATTCTTCTTACACAATGGACGCTAGCGATATGTCTCAAATGAGTAGCGCCACGCCGTTCCTTGACGGCGTGAGTGTTGTTGAATCTGGAGGCCTTGAAAACCTCGGGCTGGCAGAGCTTCTCGACATTAGCAGAGACCCATGCATTGATCTATATTACAAGCACTTTCATCGATTTCACCCATGCGTGCTGCCAAGACGTTGTCTAGAGAAGAAGCTTCAGGATACGACCAACCAAGCGAGTTTACGGCCCCTGATTGCGGTCATGCGATATGTCGGGTCGCTATATTGTCAGTCAGACCAGGCTGATCGACTGAGGGGGAACGCAAATAGTATTGGCGTGAAGACAGGGCGGGACCTGCAGGATCCTTTCATGGTGCAATATCACCTTATCAACTCTGTGGCCCAGTACTGGTGCGGCGAAGCTGCTCAGTCTCGGGAGGAGATGGATCGTGCGATATCCCTAGCTATGGACCTTAAGATGCATCGTCAGGAGTTCGCAGTCACATATGGACAGGGAGACTCAGTATTACAGGAAAGCTGGAGAAGAACGTGGTGGCAGATATACGTCGTGGATGCCTATTATGCGGCGATGAAGAATGCCACGACCTTTCCAACTTATGATGTTGATGTTACCACCGAGCTCCCTTGCGAGGAATATGAATATGAGTCTGGAGTACGTATTTCCCTAACCTTGCCTTTCCATTTACATGTTTAATATTACACTCAGCTCACAACGACAATTTGAACTCCCAGGCAATACCTGAACCAAAGACGCTTGATGACTTCGACTCTCGCGAGTTTTCAGCAGAAAGTCATGTCTACTCGTCATTCTCCTACCTCATTGGAGCCGTCCGTGGCGTATCTTCAGCCATATCTACCTGCCACTTAGACATGCTGAACGGTTTTTCGCCACCGGTCCTTGAAACGGTCGACGCCGTCATCGATGGCTGGATGCTCCTTCTACCGAAGTCGAAACGCCAAATCCTCTCCAAAAATGGCGAGTTCGATGAAATTATGTTTCAAGCAAATATGGCAATTCATGCGTAAGTTTTTGTCCCAGCCGAATTGTTGACTGGGACCGTCGTCATTGGGTCCCGGGTTCCCTCTGTCGTCCACAGCAGAATCATTCGAGGACTTGATTTTCGTCGGTATGCAAGCCTGAGAACTGACCTGCTATAGAGCCACAGTGGGGATCCATAGACAGTTCTCCGAGCTGTCATTTGATCCTCTGGAGATAATCTCGAGTTGTGCGCCAACAGCTCCACAGCCATGCAGTCGGCGGCCCGTCGAATGTGAGAACATTCATACTGCGCGTTGTCTCAAAGCTATTGAGGCACAGGTTCGACTTTTAGCCCTACCGATGCGGCAAGTCACTCACACACCCTTTACTGTATGTATGATTGCCACTGGCACGATCTCGCTTCTAGCGGCGTGCAAATTCCATCTCGTTGGGCATAAATTGGCCCTCACGAGACATCAAATAAGAATGAGCATCGGCCATCTGAAATCATTTGCAAATGTATGGCCACAGGCGGAGAGAAGCCTCCAGGAAATTCAAACCATTGCACGGGAAGTATTGGGTCGAAAACCTTCGCAACAAAATCGTGTGCGAACGGTCGAAATGGCGTCGAATAGCGACAGCAGCTTGTCAGCCTTGGGCTCGGGAGTCTCGAGTACTTGTGGCTGGTCTTCTTCGATAGAAGGCTTCCAGGCTTATTTTGACTTTAGCAACCTATGCGCTGATCTGACCTGGCCGACTGGGTATTGATCGAATTCTTGACCATTAGCTGCGCGGAAGGACATAATCGTGTCCAAGTGTCAACTCTGGAGTGAGTACTAGCCATGGGGTACGGCCTCGTGGATACTATTGTCGCCGAAGCCTAACGCCGATCTCTGATCTGTGCTTTGGTAGTACCTCTGCCTGTCACCATAAACATGAGTAGTCAGTTCGGGTCGGGAGCACCAAGCGCCTTGAGCATGACAAATTTGGCGGTATCGCCACGCCAATGCAATGGAGGCTAGAGGACCAAGAAGTTGAAGCGGCATCACAAGGTCGGACTCATCTGGGGACGGGGTCTCGTCTGCCTTCGTCTTCTCGGAGGGCTGTTCTTTACTCTCTCTCATGCAAAGTCATACGCTCATTGACTACAGCGAGCAAGGCTGAAGATTGGGAGGATTTTCAAGGCCCTTCTACTGTCCATGTGAGAAATGCGCACCTGCCCAATGTCTCCTCACCCGTGTTACAGCGCGCTCATCGCAGAAATGTACGGTGTACGGAAGCTGCATTAGAATTGGCCTGATTGCATAAACACGATCATAAGCCCGAGCTTTCTGAGTTGGTTCCACAGATCTATGAACAGTTGGACGCCTAGACGAAGCTGAAAGCCAGAACGGAGGGTAGAAGGAAAATCCCCCAAATGTGTCTCTCTTATTTGCCTTAGGCCTAGGGTTTGCATCTTCTGGAGCGGAACAGGGATACTTTTCAAGGAGGCGTGGGATCTTGGCGGCGGTTTACAGCCAATTTCTAGGTACACTAGCTTATTTAGCTTAGCGCAGAATTATTACTAATAGCGGCCGCTGTCCGTGACTCAAATAGTCATTACACCTTGCTAGATCTAAATTTGGCAACTTAAGCGAGTCAATATGGATGACGATTAAGATGTCTGACTTTGCCACTTAGTCTCTGTTCTAGTTTATGTAGAAATTTACTAGGCAGTGGATCTCCAGGAGCCCCTTCCCATGATTTCCAACCATTCCAAGTCCTGAAGCAGCGGCACTTTCATCGACCGCCAAAGGAGGCATTCTGGCCAGCGCGCGGAGTATTAGTAACAAAGTGTGCTAGCGTGTCACGTTTTTGCAGTATTAGTACGCGCTAATCAAGGCTTGGCGCCAATCCATCTCCCCTAGTAACTAAGGCAGAGTATGTATTCACTATATCCTACTTGTCTGGGTGCTTGTCTTTATTTGCTAGGTGGTATATGGTTTGTACTCAGAAACCAGCCAGTAAGTGCAGCGCGGTCAAGCACATCCCAAAGAATTCCAAGCTATTAAATTCGCACAATGATTAAGTGAGCGCGTTGTCTGAGGAATCTCACCATCACTTCACTCGCCCACTTTTTCCCTCTGTCTTTCGCGTCAACCATTCCAGCCAAAGCCAGTAACATCTCACAAATTCTCCATGTGAGCCATAGGCAGCACCATTCCCTGAGATGGCGAATCTAGGAGGACGTTTCCACACTATTGGTCGGACAGGCACATGGCAGGTCCGAGCGATCAATTCCGTCAGTGATGGGGACAAACGGCATTGGCCGGGCAAGCCTACCTACCGACCAAGTGGAGAAGAGCGCTATTTGATAATACTGGGGAATTCCTGGGCGAAGAAGGATGGAATCGATAAGGCGCAGCCTGGTAAGTCTAATAGTAGTTGATGATAGATCTAGGATCAACATGGAAAGGGTCAAAATCCTGGATGGATAGACTTTGGGATCATCCCCTCTACCCAACACCTGCTTCTTTCCATGAGGCGTGCAACTATTCTCATCCTCGGCTAACCTCTCTGTAGGAGTCCAATTCTATATTGATCAACTACCCAATGGCTATGCCTTGTTCGAAATGGATCAGCCTGGAGGAAGTGGCAACGTGTACAAGAGATTATTCGGACATCCTTCAGGTCGATATTATGACTCAATACCGAGATTTGAGCCTCATTTCTTATGGCTCATGTCAGAGATGCAAGGCCAGTGCGATTGCGTGTTGTGCTCCAAGGGAACGCCCAGGCCGCCTGCCCAACGGACGCGAAAGATTCCTGATGCCTCACTTCTCCCTTCACAGAGACGATATGCCATCAGAGATGCAGGTAGCGAGTCTTCGAGCAGATCAGAGTCCGCCGTTGGCCGCGCGGGCGGCACGTCAACCAGACCTCAACGTCAAATCAAAGCTGCAGGAGCTCCATTTGCAACAGATGAGAGGGGAAACGAGGACGTCTACAAGCTGCTCGTCAATAGGTTGTACAAAGCCAGAGATAGTAGGAAAGGTATTGAGGACGACATACAAGAGCCAAATCATATGGATTGGCGAGCTACACACGATTATGGTGGCTATGGCGAGAATGTGACCAAAATCCATTTGACATCGGTTGAGCTCCAGCACTCATTCATCCCCCGAGTAGGCGAGCTCGTCCTGTGGATCCCCAACTTCTTGCATGAACACTCCCTGATGGTCGACGAGAACTCTGAGTACAAGTATTACTCTTTTAGCCAGGAATGCTTCCATGGCCACCCTGATTGGCGGGCTGGAGTTATCGCCGAAGTGCCCTCGGCGAAAACCGCCAATGGCCCGATTGACTTCACTGACATTCAAAGCCTCCCAAAGAAAAACACGTCTTTGAACACTGCAGGTTTTCGAGTTGAGACATTCCCTGACCCAAACGACGAGGTAGACAAGTCAGCCTCCAAGCAGTACCGATACGTTCCTTTGAGAAATATTCGACCTCTTTCACACTGGCACATGCTCCTCCGAGGTATCCCACGAGACAGATGGCATGCCTCAATCAAAAATGCTCTCACTTGCATGACCAGTATGTCATTATTGGAGAAATTCTGGTTCAGCGGTGAATGGCCAAATGCCCACATTCGATGCAAAGGCATATTTCTGGGCCCAGAATTGATCATTGTCGGAGATACTGTCCGCATTCGACCAGAATCTTCAGCATCGGGCGCACCGAAGAGGTGTACAGATGTCATGATTGTTGACCAGATCCGGTTGAACCTTCTGAACATCGATGCGGAATACACACTGCCAGACTCAGGCCATCTTGCGTCTTCATACACGATCACACTGAAGGGTCGAGGATACACTCTCGACATACACCGCTCCTATGAAATCCAAGCGCAAGGTACTGATGCGATGCGCACTGAAATCCCCGCTGCAGTGCCATTAGCTGAAGTGAAGACGGTGTTCAATTCTGTCGGAGCAGCAGATTATGGCCATTGGTACCATCTCCATGATCCAACCAAGAGATACGAAATCTCTCATGACATGGTCCTTGGTAGAATGCACGAAGCAGGCGCTGTCCAGCTGTGGACTGGTCAACTTCAAACACAGGAAGCCCTTGACAAAAAGCTTGCCCCAAAACTCGACTTTGACGTATATGCCATTGAGGCTGCTCGTCGATTCGCAACGCAAAACGACATGAGGCTAGAAGCTGCCCCAGACACCGAAATTCGCTGGTACTTGGGCGACCACCGGGCTGATGCTCTTGATCTCGAAATCTTCAATGGACAGAAGATAGGACGATATGAAGAAACACGAGATAAAGCAACTCAAGAGCAATGGCGAAATCAATTGAAGCTCTTGAATGGACAATCAGTGACTCCAGACATGTTCAAATACACCTCGTTCACTGAAATTACATTGCCAGGTACACGAGGCCGCAAACCTGGGTCGAAGGTCATCAATGGTAAAGTCATTCGACCAGGGCAGCCAGGGTATGACGGCGCTGGTACCGAAGACCAAGTTAAGCCGCTGGGGACTCCAAAGCACAAACAGTACAGTCAATTGGCGGGAGCGGCGCTAGTATCCACGGACGAAGACGAAGAGGGCGAGGACGAGGGCGAGGACGAGAGCGATGCCGATGCTGATGTCGCAACGTCCGAACTAGGAGTTGATAACTACTACTCAGCTCCGGAAGATCGTACAGGCAGTGCAGAACCATCTGGAGGCTCGACATGGACGAACAAACCAAAGCCTCTTTTGACAAAGACAGAGATCATGAGTGGAATTGAGCCGGCGGACTTCGATGATTACTATTCTTCGGAGGAGAGTTGGCTGGAAGCCCCCATGCCTTTCGCCAGGGGAGGTACTGAAGAGTCGGATGGTGGTGATTACCGTCCCGAGCCCGAACCCCAAAGCCAGGAGAAGTACTGAAGAATCGTAGGGTGACGCTTATGGTCCCAAATTCTATGGCATTGAAGGCCAGATTACGTGAATTATGCCTTTCGATTGTGAAAGAATGCCACTACCTGTACGGTGTCTCACGCAAGACATGGGACAGGTTTCCGCTGCAAACATTGTTGTGGTTTTTTGATGGTAGAATTGGACTGGTGAGTGTAGTGCTATGACAGCGTCGTGCGACACACGATGACTCACAGAGTTTGACTTCGTTCAACAATTTTCGGATGTTCTAGAAAGTAATGCTTTGAGCACAACTCCTCCAACAGACAGTGACCACAACTTGCAACAGACAGTAAGCACATGTGACAAATCGAGCTCGACAGGATTATATGGTCGATTATGGCAGCCGAGTGGACAAGGCTGAGATTTCCACGAGGCTGAATCTTTGACGCTGCCAAGTCCTGCCGCAGAAATCGGCTCTTCCTGATTAGAGTTAGACCGCTCGGGAAACTTTCTTGTTTGTCTCCTGTGAAGACGCAGTCTTGGCGACACACAACCAAAATTCTTAGCCGCAAAGTCGTCCTCGCACTTCGAGATTGGATTGACAACGACCATATCAAGGACCATCCTCTTCTTTCCAAACGCCGACAAGATGGTACGTCTCACCCTATGTCGATGCGAAGCCTCTCAAACAATTCCAGACCAGCCCCCGAAATACTGATGCTTGCCAAACAGGTCCGCTACGCCCCCGCCGAGCGAATCCCCAGCGCCAAATCGGCTCGCAGCCGTGGCAGCTATCTTCGTGTCAGCTTCAAGAACACCCGTGAGACTGCCCAAGCCATCAACGGCTGGAAGGTCGGCCGCGCCATCCAATACCTCGAGAATGTGCAGGAGTTCAAGGAGGCTGTTCCCATGAGACGATATGCTGGAAGCACTGGACGAAGTGCACAAGGTACGCACATTCGTGTCACCCATTGATGAAAATTTCTTGCAAGAGGCGGAGCATTCTACATCGATGTCAATGATGATGGATTTCCAATTCAATCTTTCTATTTCTATTTTGGTTGATGGGCAAGAGATGGACCGTAACCAGCAGATATTTGCGCTGCTGCGGGGGGTTCTTCCAAAGAAAAAAACATGCACAGAATCATATCGAAACTAACACCCTCTCGCTCCAGGCAAGCAATTCGGCGTCTCTAAAGCCCGCCACCCCGTCAAATCCGCAGAGTTCCTCCTCGGACTGCTCAAGAACGCCGAAGCCAACGCCGACACCAAGGGCCTCGACACCTCCAACCTGATCGTCAAGCACATCCAAGTCAACCAAGCCCCCAAGCAGCGCCGCCGAACATACCGTGCCCACGGTCGCATCAACCCATACATGTCCAACCCCTGCCACATCGAGCTGATCCTCACCGAGGCCAACGAGGAGGTCAGCAAGGAGTTGGGTGTGACCGGCGGAAGATTGAATGCCAGACAGCGCGGTGCCCAGAGACGAAAGGCCATCACTTCATCATAGAAAAGGATTCGGATGGTCTTGTGCGTTTTAGATGGAGAAAGTCTTTTCGATACGGGAGGACTAAGGAACTCGGGGTGATGTGATGTTATGGTGATGGCGCATTCTGCATGCTGAGAGGGAGCGAGCAGAACAGAAATCCAAGGCGATCATGTGCGAGAGCAGCAATGGCGTGGCTTCATTTCTCCTGTGACTGAACCGAAACGTCACCAGACACTTCGAAAGAAGGGGCATACCACTTCAGCATGTAGCAGGCATAAGTTATGGCCGACCAAAATCCAAAGACAAATTCCTGAGATACAGCATCCGTTCCCGCCTCAGCGTACATTCATCCTGCACACTCGGATCTTTTTTGAGCACCATTTGTCTTTCCGCTGGATGAGCCGTCGGCCCATGGCGGAGTCCCAGCCAGTGCTTGCGCAAGACACCCAGTTAACCCAATAATCACGGGAAGATCGTTATAGACCAGGTGCAAACTTCCATGCCTGCCCTTCTCGAGCTTTCTTGTTTTCTAATTATATGCATGTCCACCTAGCAAATCGAGGGAACCCATGCCGACGTAGCCAGTGCTTCCGAGTGGGCCGGCGCTATCTCCGATTCAATTCGGCTAATTGGCGGCCCAACAACATCATCATTAAAGAGCTACCAAATATGTAAACACATTGGATATTGTGGAATGTTCGTTATCTCAATCTGATCCCCCCCTCCCCCCGTCCCTCAATACGTCTCAAGCGCATCTATCGAGGCTTGGTCCCAGTACACAAGACTCGGAGTCAGGTAGCTCATGATGACCGGTTGGTGCAAGAGCGGGCTATTCACCATCCTTGGTCTGAGAGAAGTAGAGGAGTGTCAACTGGTGCTATCTTGGTCAGTGTTCCACCTTTCCTACTGTTACTCTGGCTTCTTTATCCAAGTCGTACAGTGGAGAGCGGAAGAAGGCTGAGACTGCGTATGTTGGCTTTGAAATGTGAATTAAGTAGGACCGTCTCATATCAACGCCGTCCCATGAGGATTCTGAACTATTGTCCCTCCCAGGCTTTTGCGCTGAAGCATTATTAGGTACATGACACGACACCCTCCCCCTGACTTGCATCTGGAAATCTATGACGTCTGGCCAACCTGAACGCTTCACCAGTAACTAACTGCCTTGACTCCTCATCTATTGTTGAAGCAAATTCCCTTTTGATGTGACCTTGTAAAAATCCTCCCCCCGCCCCCAACCAATTACCATTCTTTCCTTCGTTCCACCGATGAGTGCGAATGCACATTTCTGTGTCTGCTCTTCAATTGCCGACCTTCAACAAGACTGATGCTGGAACCACAGTTGCCGAGCTAAAAAGTCCACCGGGGCTAGTCTTTCTCACAACGACAAGGGGTGAGATGCTCAGTCGGACCTGTGCTCGCTCTGCCACAAGCTGCCCATGCGGTTTGATGTTTTGGAAAGTATCCTTGCACACCATTGTCCTGAGATCGAAAGGTGTGCCAGCCAAGGGCATCTCAAACCGATATTCTTCTGAGCCAGAGAACATCAACGCTGCAGCATTGTGTGCTTCAATCATGAGTAGCAACAAGTCGTCCCAATCTCGTGAAGTCTTTTGATGCATCATCGGTCTGATAATGGCCCAGATATCATTGCCGCGTTGGTGGGCAAGCGTACCACAGTGTTCTGCAAAGTCTGGACGTTGTCTGAGCCTCATCATTTGCTGACCAATGTTGTTCAGGATTTGAAACTTGACCTGTGCTGGAGTGGATTGGTAAATGGACGATCGCAGACCATCAATGGCATTGTCGACTTCGGGATCCAGGCCTCTGAAGCTGTCATGCTTGAGAACATTCTTGATGAGCCACTGAATAATGATTTTGGTGACGAGAAAGAATCTGGTGTACGGAGATGACATAAACTGAAAGGCCGTTGTCATAGATGCAGCTTTGAGAAGCCGGTCCTTGATTGCCTGAGGCATCTGGTTGTCTTTGGCCGTACTTGGGATGTTGACATGTGAAAATGCATACTGTTGAGACATGTTGACAACCTTCTCAAATGCACTTTTGAAATGCTCAATGCCGGCACCAGGAGGAACGGGTACCATAGCCATAGAACTGCTCTGAGGGCTCTGCATATGGGTATTCTGCATGTAAGGACTCTGCATTGGAGGGTTTTGCATGTGAGGATTCGGTGGGTGTGGAAATGGTGCTGGAGGTGGATGTGCTCGAGACTGCTGAGGTGATGGTGTGTGTTTGTTAATGTGCATTCCTATCGGTCGTCTCGGATCAGATGATGGGTTTGACAAGCTGCTGTGGCTGGAATGTTTACTGATAGGCTGAAAGCCAGTTGCAGCACTCTGGGGTCTTGGTTCAGGAGATCCAAGGGCCGTAACGGTGGTGCGTTGGTGGAAGTGGGGTTGTGAAGGAGGAGGCTGTAAAATGGTATTGGTCTGGTATCCCGGAGTGCTCCATTGCTGCTGACTCTGGCCATGATGGGAGACATTTCGAGGACCGGTGGGTGGCTGATAGGCAAGCCCTGCTGGTGTTTGGTTTGAAGACTGCTGCGCAGGCCCTGATCCCGGTCCAATAAGAGGTCCGGGCACCGGTGGGTAGTTGGGCTTTGGGCCATGAAAACTTCCTGGTTGGAGGGACCCTTCTCTGCGGCTTGGTGTCGAGAATGTCTGTTTTGGCTGCTCAATGGCCTTGCTTTGTTGGGCGATTGTGACCCTTTGCCTCTCGACCAATTCCTTCAGATCGCGCACCTCTTTCTCCTGAGCTTGCAGGCGAGCCTGCAGCCCCTGGATTTCTCTGTCGGTGTTGATGCTCTCCGCCTGGGACATTGGCGTTTGCGAGCGGACGGACATGACCTTGCTCAGCTCATGTTGGGTCTGGGAGAAGGTTCTCTCCGACTGCCTGAGCAGAAGCTTGGCCTGCTCCAAGGCAGGAGATGTGACAGAGGCCCCGAAGGGCATGTCCATGCCGTCGTTATACGACATGTCTGCCTGTATTTGATGGCGCGTCAGAGGATAGTGGCTTGAGCGAGATGAGGATGAGAACTGGAAGGGACAGATCAGGAAAGGGTGTTTGCAAATGAGCTTTCAGAAGGACCGCAGGAAGTGTCTCAGGTTCTCAGGTTCTCAGGTTCTCAGGTCTTCAGGTTCAGCTGCTTCAAACAGGGAGTGATAGTGAATGTAGCTGGTTGTTTCGGACAGGACAGAGTGGTCAGATCAGTTTTTCGCTTCTGAAAGAAATGTGCATGGATGCTGCTGGATGTCTCATCTCCCACATGAAATGACGGTAAGAGCCAGCAGACGCTTCAGACAAGCTGAGAGGAAAGAAGAAAAGACAAAACAGGGCAGTACGGAGCAGGCCAGAGAGCTGTAGAGCGCATGAGAAGAGACAGGTGAGCGGATCGACTCTGTCCATCAAGCTGTTTGACCGACTGACTGGCCACCAGACCGACAGATCGAGGGAGAGGGTGAAGAGGATGAAGAGGATGGTGACGATGATGGTGAAGCGAAAGACGAGAGAGGAGAGAGAAGGAAGCAGGAAAGAGAGAAGAGAAGGACGCACCGAAGCAGAGGCAGAAGCAGACGGCCTCACCTTTTCCCCAAGGACGTTAGAAACTCTTGTACTAGCAAAGAAGTCAGTGACTGCCTCGTGAGCACCAAACGCACGCCAAGCCAATCCTGATAACGACGTGAATTTCCACGCACAAAGAGCCGTGGGGATTCTGTCGGTGAAAGGGCCTTGTGCGGGTTGTTGTCTGGCTCGGTGTTGGACATGTTTGTGGCCTGTTCAACGGAGGTTTATCTGTCGTTTGCCTATGCTTTCTATTATGGAAACTGATATCGATACCGCGCAAGGCGATCAGGGGGAGTAAGGTCAGGTGACGAGTCAGGTCGGATGTTGATGAGGGCCCAGCAATCTTTGTTGCGTCAATGCCGACATCTCTGCACGATACTATGGAGCCGCCAACAGTTCAGACCACAAGTGCCAAGCACCAGGGCCGTCGATATGAGTTGATATGAGGTTGAGCCGCAGGGTGCCGTCCTGCAGAGACGGGATTTGAGATTGATGAAGTGGACCTGAAAGCTACTTGTTGGTCTTTGTCCTCACGGTTGCAGCAGCTTGACCGGTCTGCTCCCACATAATGATGTGAACATACCTGGGATTTGGTCTTACCCCTGGGGCCGATCCCAGTACGAACGTCCCAGGCAGCCTTTCAAGGCGTTGCCACATGATGATGTGTCAACGATGATTTGGGAGATTTATATCGACAAGGGGGTCTGGTCTGACCAACCCTGCTAGGAACACATTCATGGGCCCTCACGGACTCTGCTCTTGTGCTAGTGATGACCGCTTGTCACCACATGTCGAGGTTGTATCTGATGCATGCTGCTCAGGGCATGAACCCTTTGACGACCGAAACATGCAAGACGATAGGAACGGCGTTCGTCAGTTACAACTTTGACGCGTCGATGATGACAAGGTACGCCCTGCTACTATTGAAAAGCTTCTTGGCTTGGGGTTCCGCTCGGCAGATCCACTGATGGGATCCACTGTCCTTCCAACATTAAGGGACTGGGAATCCGCCAGGTTTCTCTCTTGGAGACGCCAGAGATGGTTGACTTTTAAAGGGGCACTATTTTGATCCAGGCAGGGGACCTCTTGTGATATTTGCGTGATGAGTTGCCCTCCTCTTCCCGTCGTTGTCCAGAGGTCCGGCTAGAAGGAGCAAAGAAAGTAGACGACATACCAAAAGACTGCGTCAAGGCTGGCTCCCCGCCCTCTGGGGAGAGGAACCAGTCCTGTTCTGTCTTTACAAGATAGACCCTGGTGACTGTCAGTGCATTGCTCTCTCAGCGGTGTGCTGGTGTTTGTCACCGGATCTATCATCTTCCCATGTAGAGGAGCGCAAACACCCAACTGGGCCGCCAAGTATGACAAGGAAGATCATCACAGGGGTGTCTTGATGGGAGAAGACAACACAATGATGCTGTTGGTGCAGAGCGCAAGAGCAAGAAGGAGAGGAGTAGGAGGAGGAGGAGGAAGAAGAAGAAGAAGAAGAAGAAGAAGAAGAAGAAGAAGAAGAAGAAGAAAGACAAGAAAGAGGAAGGGAAGAGCCTCCTCTTGTGGGATCTAACCCGTTGTGGCCGCCTCACCACTCACCAGCCGCGCCCTCGAGGTGGTTGCTGCTGACCTGACTGATCGTGATGATCTGAATGATCGTGATGATGGCATTCAAGCAATCGCGGCTTGAGGACGCGGCTGAGCACGCAGGGACCAGGACACCAGGACACCCAGACACCCAGACACAGCACTCACATCTCCTCGTCCTATTGTGGAACCTCCCATTCAGCATGGGACTCTGATTGATTGCTCGCTCCTTTCTTCGATGTACATGCATGCCGTGCGGGTTCTACTGCTTCTTATTGTGGCATTGCTTGCCTTGGTCCTTTCCCGGATTCTGTATCAACTTTACTCTCCTGGACATCTCTCATCTTCCTCCCTTCCTATCTCTCTGCCTCCGTACTCATCTTCCATCCAGCGGATCTATCGATGTGTGAGAGTACCTAATAGCTGAGGAGCAGCACCCAGCGCTCAGCCTCCCCCAGTTTCCTCTCGCAGCACCCAGGTGTTTCCTTCGGCGAATCTTGCTTCGTTATTCCTCCCTAAAGTGGCCCCTGCATCAGCTTTCCCCCCTTGGACAGCGCCTTGAGTCTAGCAAACACTTCTCCATTGCCAGAATCTTGCTCGAGCATCGCCTCCGGCGTCCTCGATTCAAGTCAAGATCATCTGTTCAGCATTAGCCCGTCACAGTGCTCTGAGCATGTCGTGCCGCACAAGGCATAGATGTGCCCATGGGAGCTTTCCATGGCACTTCCTATCAAACAGGAAAATAAACTTTCCGAACTCTCAGGGCAGAGTGAACTCGCCAGCTTTGAGGATGTTAGGTGGGACAAGACAATCCAGATTCAAGAATACACGTAGCTACGAGGAATGTACCACAGCCTCGGCTTCCAGCTGAACCAATTGCCAAACTGTCAGACAGGTTGAATGAGTTGGTTGTTTTCCTTACTTTGGGAAAAGGGAGAAGGCTGTCCGTTACAGAAGCCAAGCACAAACCGGCGCCCGGCCAGCTCTTCCAGTCACACAAACTCTTCAGGCTCTATCTCGAGTCTCCCTTCTTCTTGCAACGAGAAACAAGTGACAGCAGCGACAATACAGTATCTGCTTGGAGCCAACTGGAGTGTACCAAAAGTGAGAAAGCATGACATCCCATGTGCATGTTTACTGTCTGAAACGAGCGGACAAAGTGCCCGGCAAATGATGGCTGGAATTCACGTGTACAGTCGTGCAACACAGCCTCGTCGAAATCAAAGCGTTCACTTGGCTTGAGCTAAGGATGGCAATCAATATACATCATATCACACATAATGGCGAGGCCTGGTGGTGCCTCCCGAATAGCTAGAGTGAACGATCGAAGCTTTGAGATATAAGAATTGACGTGAAAAATGAAGAGAGTGTGTACGATTGATTCATGTGCTCGCCGAAAAAGGGAACAGAAGAAAGGAAGTCAAACGAACGAGCTTGACTATTACCACCGAACCAAAGAGCGAAAGAAAACCAAGGAAATATCCCCACGGACTATGGGCTGTCCAAGATGACTGAGCTGGAAGGGAAGATACACTTATTACGGTCCAAAGCGGAGTGAAAGCATAAATATGAGTTTCAGCTTCAACAATTATGGGCTACGCAAGATCACGGGACGAAACTTCTGATCCATAATCCATCTCCCGGCCAGCTTATCGTCCTTGTGACCAAATTCCACTCAAATGCAGAGCTTCGAGGGGCACAACTTCGAAGCCTTTTCTTTTGGCAAGGCTTCACTCTTCGCCAATATCACTGAGTCATGCGCGTCCCTTCCCGTTTCTCAAATCCAAGCCCGGGCCCAGAGCTGCCTTCAAGGTCTGGTGGATCTGGATCTTGGATCATCGATCCATGTCAGTGGGAGGGGCCTGTCGTTGTCCACATGAGACAACGTCATGGTTGGGTAAGTCAAGTTATCGTTACCATTGAATGTTTGCTGATGTTGCTGTACAGTGGACTGGCCATCTCTCATGTGGTCACGACCGGCATGTCGACATATCAAAGAAGGCCAGCTTTGTCCAGTCAGTAGCTATGTTTCAGTATCATCTTTGCCCATTCAACAACACTGTTTTCGAAGCAATCTCCAACAGGTGAAGATGATGCTGAAATACAGCTGCTCGCTGTACTGCCTTATGCTAGAGCCAGAAAGCGCTGGCTAGCTCTTGGTAAGGGCTCTGATGTGTGCTCTCGATCAGGGCCTTTGCCAGCCTCTGCATCTCGGAGCTTGATTGCTCGTCATAGCGAGCTCAAGCATCTCTATGATCTCGACACAATATGAAACACGAGTCAATCGACATTAGCTAGT
Source organism: Exophiala aquamarina CBS 119918 (assembly GCF_000709125.1). Lineage (NCBI taxonomy): Eukaryota > Fungi > Ascomycota > Eurotiomycetes > Chaetothyriales > Herpotrichiellaceae > Exophiala > Exophiala aquamarina. The sequence goes on along the minus strand of NW_013550574.1, from coordinate 294,365 downwards.
CAGAACGTGTCATAATTTGGAACAAGGACTCTCGCTATGGGTTCTAGATACTACAAACTACTGTTTCTTCTCGTAATAATGGGACCCGGAATAGCCGCCCTCCTGCAGGGTCCGGACCCTTTTCATGTCACCAGCAAAGCGTGTCAGTAGACGAGGGGGCAACGGTACGGCAATTAGCAAGAGCGGGCATGGAATGAACGACAAAGTCTAGTAGTATTGATTATCTCTGAGGCACGTGAGGACGTGCGGACACAAGCAGAGGACTAACACGACAAACCTACCAGGGATAAGGATCGTTCCACTCTGATTCTTGCTCTGCAGAAGCCTGGCTGTCGTCTGGCGAAACCACTAGGTGTTTTGAGCGTCGCCATCAAAATGACAGCATTGACTTCGGGAGTTGAATTACTAGACGCCATGTCAATACGCGGCAAAGAATGCTCTGAGGCTATCAGGGTCTCCTCGCGCAAGCCCGAATGTTTGAAACGTCAATATGACTTCAACGCCAGCTCCATCCTCCGATCGCCGCCGCATATACGCCATCTGAGGATTTGGACCCCCCTCCCCGAGCCAACGGGAGTGATCAAAGTGCCTTGGTCCGGGAGAACAAACTGCTGTAGACAGCGTCAACGACGGGCTGCGCGGAAATTTGCCTACCACCAAAGTAACGTCCATTGAGACCCTTAATGGCATTCTCGCCTCCGGAGACGCGTTCGAATTTGAGGTAGATATCACCTTGTGTATTGGGGTCAAGTGAGATGTGCACAACATGCCCGTACTTCTCTTCGCATTCGGCCCGGACGTCGTCTTCGAGTTCTTTGACCCATGCGTCGCCTTCTTCTCTGTTCAGTTGTTAGCGTAATCTGCTCTCTCTCAAGGAACTCATTGGCAAGGGGAGAACGTACTCTGCGGGGTCAAACATGTTCCGAAGCAGGACACATCTGCTAGCCTGGCTGACGTTGACAGGCAGAGGCTTCGTCTCTTTCTTGGGTGCTGCTGTGCGCTTCGGGTCCGAATCGGCAGGTTCATCCGTTCTAGCTAGTTTGCGCATCAATGCATCTCTGCTATAATTGCTGAAGTTCACACCGGCAACATCAGTGTCATCAAGAGCACTTGCACCTCCTTGGCCTTTGTCGTTGTCACGTCCGCCGGCTCGGTCGAAGGTACCGGCACCGCCGCCTGCATGAGAGCCTCGGCCACCAGAGCCGGAGAAGGCAGAACCTTGAAAGTTTCCCGGTGGACCATTTTGTCCTTGGAATCGTTGCAGGAGATTGGCCGTGGACTCTGGGGTGAACTTGTCGTTCCCAAGACCAACTCTAATCGGACGTCCTGCGAGGTCAAAACCATTCATTTTCTCAAGAGCCTCACGAGCTTGATTGGGGTCACGAAACCTGACGACTGAGTTAGAATGCCTACGCCTGTGTCTACCGATTTAGAGATAATGACTTACTGAACAAAGCCATATCCTCGGCTGCGGCCACCCTCCTCCTTCTGAAGTTGAACGAACTCCAGCTCGCCAAATGGCTCAAAAACATTCTGCAGATCTGTTTCAGTAATGCTGAAGTGAATATTGCCAACGTAGAGGCGGTGGAAGGGAATGGAGTTGTGATTCCCACTAGTAGCCTCGGGGTTGCGGGCTTGACGGTTCTTTTCTGCTTCGGTAAGCTGGGCAATGATTGGGATACCGAGCAATTTCTGTCCTGTCATCTGAATAGCAAGAGGTACGGAATCTTCCTTCTTAAATTCGACGTAGCCAACACTAGGGGTCGTGTTAGCAACATTAACCATGTGGACGGGAATGTGATCGACCTACCCTTTTGATCGACCGCTGACTCGGTCCTTGACAATTTGCGCTTCCTTGACGGGGCCAACCCTTTCAAAGAAGGAAATCAACTCTTTAGTTCGAAGACGTGCGGCTAGTTGTTGAACAAAGACGGTTCTCCTATCACGTTCATCCTCAGTAAGCTGTGGTTCGGGTGTCTTGCCCTTGGTAGTCGGTCTTGGACTTCCCGAACGACGTCGGTCCTTTTCTCGATCACGATCACGTCGATCATCGTCATCGCGCTTGGACCGTCCGCCAGGGCGGTAGTAGCGGTCGTATTCAGGAGATCGAGACCGCTTACGGTAGGTGTCGTCGTCTCGCTTAGAGCGTCTTCTGTCGTCGTCACGACTGCGACTGCGTCGTCTGCTGCTCCTATGGCTTCCATTAGCGCTTCCATGGTCGCTGCGGGGACTAGTTATGTCGTTGTCTCGATCTCGGCGGTATTCGCGGCTCCGGTCTCGTTTCTTGCGGTCTCGGTCTCGGTCGCGAGATCCATCACGATATCTGTCTCTATCACGACGCTCTGACCGATCGCTCCGGTGTCGATCCTCGCGGTCCTTTGGAGAGTCTTTTACAACATCATTGGCTGCGGTCGAGTCAAGTAGGGCCTCGACATCAAGTCCTGACATTTTGAGTAGTGGTCGGCGGTGTGCTCGAGAGAGATGGTTTGATGCAGGAAGTAATCACTTGGACGATGGTCAGAGGAAGTATTGGAGCAAGGCGTGCGCAAGCAAACCCTTGCAATAGCTCTTCAACCGAGGCTTTTTCGGCAACCCTCAGATCCGAGTGTCCAAATGGAGGCTTGGGAGTATGATCTCAACAGGAGAGCGGTCTTGAACGTCTGTTCAATACCCGATGATGATGTTGGAAAAAAGAAATAGAGTCATAGACCTTGGGTTAGATTGCAACAGCGAAGAGGGTGCGAATTCGTCCTGCGAGGGAAAGCCTGGCCTTGGCATGATTATGTCATGTATATCACGTGATAAACATCTCGCCTGAGAATCACGTGCCTCAATTCTCAATATCACCTCAATTTTCTCATCTCCCTCAGGTCATCAAGGATGAAGGATTGCTCAAGCTCTTCTCCCTGGGTGCTCCCTCAGCAGGCCTATCCAGCCCATGGCATTGTGATAGGTGCAGATGCCAATACTGATGTCTGTTCCAGTCCATGTGCCCATCCAATATTCGTGATTCCAACATCATCCATCCATGCCGTTGCTCATCCCAACCTAGCTGGACGGTTCCAGCCAATTACTCCTCTGAAACATTGTTTTCATTGCCAGACATTGGAATGAGAATTTCATTCCTCTTGGAGAGATTGTTGACAGCTACGAAACCAGAGGTTACAGTTAGACAATCATTTTGCCCGTCATCGTTGTGATAGTGAGTCTCTTCGTCGTCATCGATCTCCGAATTTTCGTTGTCTGCATCACTGGGTATCATATCAGCCCAGGTCAAAGCTTGAACTGGTGCCTCGAACTTTTGCTTCATCTCTTCTTTAGCATCCACCCCGCCCCGGCAATTTTTGCAGAAGAAAATGTTCTCTTCAGAAACCATCTCCTCGAGGTCAGTGCACCGAAAGTGGACGAATCCAAACATGCACTTGTCAGAGCTGCATTGAACCATGGGGCTCCCATCAGCAGGCTCACGGCAATAGCAAGACACCAGGTCGTTCGGAATTGGCTTCTCAACAGTAACGGGACTTACTGGAGTTGTCTCATGGCTGGTCCGGTCGCTCCATTCACGTCCTTGCTTTTTGTATCGATCGCTGTATGGCGGAAGGTATCGTGGTCGGACCAGAACAAGGCTCCCAGGCTTCGTGTCATTCCAGCTACCTGCCATGGCGAACATGTCTTTCCTAACTTTCTGTAAAGTGCGTTCGATTTCATACTGCTTCTGACGACGCAACCGGAGGCCTCTCTTTGAGTTCGATCCTTCCCCGGCCTCCAACGGCGGCTCAGTCGGGTAATACATCTTCCACAGCTCTCGATGTTTTAGACCAGGATGGAGTCTTTCAGCCGCTTGGAGCACGTGCGCCCGATCTACTGTTCCATCAAACGAAGCAGCGATCTCTTGAGTTGGAAACCCATCGGCAATGAACACATCCCCTTGATCTTTCAGGATATATTCCAAGCATCCGAAGCAATAGAAGTCCATCAACTGGCTTGTTTCAGCTTCAGCGGTTGTACTCTTTCTGACACCAGTGAAGGAATCGGTGGCTGGAATGACATGGTTCTTCAGTGGGCAAAACGGGAATGTGCAACTGATAGCGCAATCATCGTGATGACGATGATACGTGTAGGTTGAGTCCCCTGTATCTTGTTAGGCTGGTCTAAATCGCCCATCTCTGTGGAACTTACCAATGTCGATCGAGTCCACGATTGTCAACACAGCGTCCTTTAGGCGTTGACCAACGAAGCCTGCCTCTCGAGTCCGGTCCAAATGTGATGGGTAAGTAAATGGAAAATGAGACCCTCCATCTCTTATCCTGACCATCTTCGGCTTTGCCGACTGCCGGTGGCCCAAGGACAGGTCCTCGCGCCGCACAACCACTACGTCGTCTTCTTCGAGGGACGAACTTGCGACAGGTAAGCCACGCAACCTCTCAAACAATCCAGGATTGGAACCACGGATAAAATCCGCAATACCACTCTCCGTGATGCAAAGCTCCTTGTTGTCGACAATCCCAGCCCAGCTCGACGGACATGCATTGTGACCAAAGTACACCTCGTCATTGCTGACGGAGTACAATTTTCGAGGCGACATGGCGTCTCAAGGAGTATGAAAGCCGACTCGAGATGCGCGTTATTTTTCGACTCGAATGTAGATCAATGGAGAGAAAGCAATCTACGTGGAGGCTTTGTGTTGATTTCGAATTAACAACAGGAGGAATTCACTCGAGAGTGATGCAGCAGTGAATTCTGCCAACATTCTGTCAACATTCACACGTACACTGGCAGTTCCAAAACCCCATTGATTGCGAGCGGCTGTGCTGGCAATCATCGACAAGACGATATCGTTTGACTGTTCTGGAGGAACAGCTGCCTATAATGTGAACATGAGAACGAATATCCGAGTCTATCTTTCAGCCGGCATTGTGTGGTCACATCATCACAGACTACTATTCCCGTACCCATGCTGCTCCAAGCCATCACAAGGCAGTTGTTAAGTAGTCAAGATAGTCAGAATGTGCTCGCCAGTGGCGACTAGTCCCAACCCAAATGGGTTTATGTTTTTTTAGCAGCAAGCTCAAAGAATATCGTTCAAGTCGAGATTTATATAATCACTTTCTGCTTCTCCACTGCCTGGTGCGTGGTCTCCCTCCTTTGGGGAATCCCTTGTCCGAATAACGAGCTCGTGTCTCTTCATCTCCTGCGGCTTCTTTCTGCCCTTCAGCAAAATGGTCATGCTCCAGCTGTTGCCGACCACAGCTTCTGCATGCATTACGTCCTTTTTGTTTGGCCATTGTTCTTGCCTTTCCCTCCGCCTTCGAACGCATATCAACCATCTCCGAATTTGCTGCCTTCGTGACACTTTGTTTTAGCCTTGCTTGTGGTGGTTCGCTTTATATGCGTGAGTTAGATGCGAGGGCACGAGCTCTGGCCCAGTCTTCAATGATGTTCATAATGCCTGAAAGACTCGCTCTGCCGAGGATCCTGATACACAATTTCAGTAGATTGAGAATTGAGATTTTGCCAGCGGAGGACCTCTCTGTTATGCCTTCACTTTCAGGGTTTCAAAGGGCGGCATCACCCTCGTCCCAAAAGTCACAATGGGGATGAAGTGTAACATTTAATATTGTTTTCTCAGCCTTGTCTTGGCGCGTATCAAAAACTGTCCCTTGACAAGCACCTTCAAGATTCTGCTGCAACCTTTTAATCTGCCCTTGGATCACGACATATACGTTTTGGAACTTGTCTCAACAACAGGTTCAGCATTTGATCTCTCGCTTGTATATCTTGGCTTTGTTTTGATTTATTGATAAGAGGGTGGTTTATCAGGCCTGCTGGTCAGTACCCCTCACGATTGCGCCACCTAGCAGCGCTCCAGCAAGCATGGTTTCCGGTACAGAACCAGAACAAGGAGTGGGCAGAGGGTCCAACGAGCAACAAGGACATGAAATGGATATATTCCAAACTCCACACAATCCTACAGCGATGACAGAGGTTGCACCTGATGCGCAGGCCAGAGTGGAAAGTACAAAATACATCCCCCTAGGTCCATGGAGGATCTCATTGGCCTCGCCTCGCCTCGATGCTCCACTGTCATCAGCTCGAGACCATCTCGCCAATGAGCGGGTGTTTCTTGCTTACTTCCGGACATCATCCGCCCTTGCAACCTTCGCAGTTGTAGTGCTACAGCTATATCGGCTGGGCCATACTTCGCCGCCACCAGGCGTGCTTAGCGACTACAAGATCGGGGTGCCCTTGGCTTCGACAGTGCTCATCATGGCCATCCTAATGATGGCGTTTGGAGCCGCAAGATTCTTCGGATGCCAGAATAGTATAGTCACGTCAAGAATTGTTAGCAGTGGGCAGATCACGTCCTTGTTTACTATTATGATGGTAGCGGTGAGTTTCAGTGCACGGCACACATGGTTCGTTTCATGAGCTGAGGCCAGGCAGCTTTTGTTAGTGCTCTTAGTATTCACTATTCTCATAAATCCAGATGCCTAGTGACTGCTGGGTATGGCTCGTTACAAGGCTGGCTTCTTGTAGGTGCAGCAAAAATCAATGCCAACTTGCAGCGCTGATATTGTCTTAGTTTTTGTTGTCCCACCGAGATCAAATGACCCGTTTGAAAGACCAGAACACTAGACGAAGGGCATTTCGCAAAAGACCAGGCGATATACGGCCGATGCTCAGATCTTCTCATCTTTATCATGGACGATCACTCGGATACCCTTGCTATCCAGTTTCACCCCAGCGGTGAACAAGTCACGCGTCGGTGTCGCATCGCTATCATCGGTCTCGAACATCTCTAGGTTGTATCGCTGCACCATCGCCGCGATGCTCATGAACAGCTGAGCGTATGCTAAGTGGATCCCGATGCAATTCCGGGAGCCCTTCCCAAATGAGACGATGTACTTGTCCAGCCTCGAAGTCGTCCGGCCTTCATCCATTTGATCAAGCCATCGCTCAGGGATGAACTTGCGAGCTTCCGGGAATATGTTCTCATCAATAGAAACAAGATGCGGCGTCATGGCTACTGGAGTTCCAGCGGGAATGGTCCATTGTTTGTACTGAATCGGCTTGTCGTAGATTCGTGGCAGTCGGGACAGCATTCCTCCTGCCATGCGGACTCCCTCTTTGATGACTGCCGTAAGGTAGGGCAATTGTTCTAGTGATGTCCACGGAGCCACGGGATCACCTTTCGGAATTTCCACGGTCGCCAACTCCTCTCGCATCCTCTTCAGGACTGCAGGATTCTTCATTAGATGGTACGTGGTGATGGTAATTGCCCAGGCCGTTGTCTCCGAGCCTGCCGTCGCGATGAGGACCCCCTCGTCAATCAGGCGCTGGTCGCTCAATTCGCTCTCAGGGAGATCGCTGGACAAGATCTGGGCAAATATGGTATCCTTCCTCCGCTTTTCAATCTTGATTTGTTGCATCGTCTCAGGATTGGATTTGATCTTCTTCACCTGCATACCGACCCGTTGCATCCATGACTTCATGAAACCCACCGGTGGCACGAGTTTGAGTGCGACTGAGAGCGGCATAGAACGTACAATTGCCCCGATCAATGGAAACGAGCGCACAATGGCTGCCGACGCTCGCCCGCCCGTGTTGACAAGCTTCCATGTCATTGCCCATTCATCGGCATGTATGTAATCATATGTCCAGCCATACGAGCACTGGGTTAAGACGTCCGTTGTCAGCGCCAAATAGACAGATTCCAGATCCAGGACTTCCCGACTCCCTGCAATTTTATCAAGTCGAGAGCACATAATGGCAAGCTTCTCCTGAAGGATTGGAAGATTTGCTACGATAGATGCCTTGGAGAAGAAGGGATTCAATGCCCCTCGTCGCTTGCGATGGACCTCATGCTCTACAGTCTGTTTTCTTTAAGTCAGAGATCCAACCCACTTGACGCACTTCCACGGCAGAACTGACCATTCCTCCCGCTGTTGGTACAGCGAAGCCTTTCGTCCACCAGTCCCACTTGTCCATTTTTAAGCCATAGAGTGTATCGAAGAATTCAGGATCGTGAATATGAACATCATCAGGATTAGTGCGAATCACGGGACCGTATTTCTCGTGCATTTCTTTGATCTTCCAGATATAGGAATGTCCTTTGAAGACATCGTAGTACGTTTCATGCCAGTATGTTGAGGCAGCCAGCTTTGAGCCGGGAAACTTGGAGAGCGGATGAAACGTTATACGGTAGACGGCGAGGCTCAGCTCGTAAGCGAGCTTCGCCAGCAAAGCATAGAATAATATGAGGCCGAGCATTGTGAGACAAATCTTGTACTTTGAAGGGGAGGTTAAGAGAGTTGACACCCGTAGAATACTTGGGTACTTAGGCCCTGGATTCATTATTGACACGTTTTGCTTATGACGCTTATCGTCAAAAGTTAAATTTGTTCAACCTGTCCATGGGATTTTCGTTCCTCAACAGGGATTAGGTTTCAGAAATAAGGGGTAGTGGAGATAATCAGCAGGGATGTACTGTTGTAATACAGCCGTCATTTCACGTATATATACACACAACCGTGCCGAGTTGTAGTCATGTGCGCGCTGTCACGACGTCGTATCTGAAACCAACTGTCGTCCCTTATTTAAGGCCCCCATTTAAGGCCGCGATTGTTCGACGAAACACCAGCCTTTGGGCGTTGATAAACCATTCGCCTTATCTAGACTAGTTAGCCCTGCCTTTCCGTGCGAAGTTCGCTAAAGATGTTCGCCAATTGAATTTGGACGGATTCTCCGGTGTTCGATAGGAAGTGAATAGTATTAATTACCGAGTACGGGGTATGGGGTACGGAGTACAGGCTATTATGATGCATCGCACAAAACTATATATTGCCCAATATCCGACGACCGCCACGACTAACCAGTTCTACTTGCGTCAGGCTTCCTCTCCTGTCGCTACTGATATCAACCAGGTCTCTCATTTGAGAATCAGCCCCAAGCTCTCTGGCTGACTCAACAGCGCTGCAAGCATGTCGGCAGCCTTTGCGACCGTCGCTCCATCAATGATTCGGTGATCTGCGCTCCAACTCAATATGACTTGCTGCTCCTTAAAAAGCCCCTCGTTTCCTTGGTCATCTTTTCTGAAAACCGGCACATCTGACATTCTTCCCATGCCGAGTATCCCAACCATGGGAGCAACAATTACTGGGCTGACAGCTTGGCAACGAGCTCCGACGCTGCCAATGTTGCTGACCGTGAAAGTCGCACTTTGAAAATCTTCGGGTTTCAGCTTCCCTGCTCGTGCGATGTCGCCGACACGTTTGATTTCGGCAGCTAGAGACAAGACAGACTGATCCTGTACATTCTTGATCACCGGCACCAGTAAGCCTTGGGGTGTGTCAATTGCTATCCCGAAATTGTGACTGGCTTTAAGCGTTAATTTGGGAGTATTTGGTTCCTTTGCATCTACATGGGAATTCAATTTTGGAAATTGCAAGAACACTGTCGACAGCGCCTTCATGATGAATGGAAGAAGCGTAATCTTCGGAGTTATGCTTGTGTCCTTTGCTGACGTTGCCAGATAATCTAAGACCTTGGATGCTGCAAGCTTGGATCGCAACTCGCTGAAGGCTGAAACATTGACTGAGTGGGTGTACAAAAAATGCGGGATGCTGAGCGAACGAGTCATCGCCTTGAACATCTGGTTTTCCGTCGCGCTCAACCGAACGGTGACGTCCTGTCCAGCCGTTGAGGATGCTGCCGTCGAAATCTCTGTGGGTGTGGACACAGGGGCATCTTTCCTGCATTCTGACAGGTAGCGTTCAACGTCTTCTTTGGTGATGCGTCCACCTCTTCCGGTGCCAGTTATCCTTTCGACCACAATATTATGTTGCTTTAGCAAATGCCTGACAGCCGGCGTTGCTTCAAAATTGCCCTGTACTTCTGGCGAACTTGGAGGCTTGCTTTGGGGTCTTTGCGCTGCTGCGTTTGCTTCTGACGCAGACATAGAAGCATCCTCAGAGCTGATAAAGTCCTTTGCTTTCTCAGAATCCCTTGCGGCGCTCTCTACCTCAGCAGAAGTCTCCTCTATCTGCGTCACGGACAATGGTTCTTCGTCACCATCACCCTCGATGTCGATGTCGAGCAATGGCTGTAACAGGTCAGTCCGGGTTCTCATGGGTTCGGTGCATCATACCTTTCCAACGATTGCAACATCGTTCTCTCCATAATGGAGTTCTTTGATGGTTCCATCGAACCGCGAGGTTATCTAGCTATCTCAGCTGGGTGTCTAAGGCAAGGCTCGCGCGCCGACTGACCTCTACCGTCGCCTTGTCCGAAGAGACCTCACATATTGTATCAAACTGTTCGACTTTGTCCCCTGGTTTCACTGACCAGCTGATTATCTGGCACTCGGTGATTCCTGCTTGGTTTTCAGTGTGGCGCCTCACTCAATGAATGCATCAGCTAACCTTCCCCAATATCCGCAAGTACGTACGGCTTCACAACGTTCAAAGACGTTGACTGATGAAAAGGGCGCCTGCACTGACGATTCAGTTGTTGTTTGGATAAACAGCGCCCCAAATGTTTAGAGACACCAAGTCGAGGGACCACCCTTTGCAGTGCCATTTTCGACTCAGCAGAGTCCTCCTTGTGATAAATTGACCGTTCCACCGACAAACGAGAAAAAGTAATGGATCAAGTATGCCATATCAAAGCAGGGAACAAACATGGCTCGATTATTCTCGATTCACATACCCCTGCCCACATACATTTCCTAAATTGGCATCATCCTACGATTGACTATACATTCCCCATAGTGCTAGAGAGGCTGGCGTAAACCCCCCGTAACGGGCCGGGAGTCGAGTTGCCGAACACCGAATTCCCGCAGGTAACCGATTTTGTACCATCTCAAAGGCGACCTTAGATGATCCTGTGCCGATGCAACAATTAAACATTGATGGAAGATTCGGAGTGAAGTATGCCTCCCCGGAAGACTCTTTCTATTCGTTACTTCGTAATCCAGATCCAATGTGCCAAGAAGACAATCAACCATACGTGGGCTCGGTCTGGTTTTAGGGCCCTGAGGTGTATGAACTACATGTTGTAGTACATTGCTCTTGAAGGTGTTGTCACAACGACTCGCCGTGAACTTGCAAAGGACTATCCATAGCCATGATGGGTCGGCAGCGTGGTTGTCAGGTCCTCTCGCTTAGTCGAACGACATCAACAATGTTTAGGTCCTCGACTCCCCAGAGAAGCGTACGTTTCAATTCACAACTCACTCTAGAGCAAATCTCAGCATCGTTAGTAGTACAATCTTCTACTTGTCTGCTTGAAATGTGAACTGAGAAGATAAATTGTACTAGGCCACGATTCCCAGGAGCAGTCAGAAGTCCACTAGTGTCCAAGCTCGAATTCTTACAACCAGCGACATTGCCTCCGATCGCAACTTACCATGTGATAGACTCCGAGGGGTCGGTGGTAGATCACGAAAGAGAGCCACCAGCGATCGAAAATGAACAAGCATTGCAATGGTACAAGAATATGTTGACGGGTATGATTAGCAAATGAGTTCCCTAAGACAAACCGTGGGCCCAAATACTGATATGCTGCGCCCCTTTTTGGACGCCGGCAGTAAATATAATGGATAAAATCATGTCAGAGGCACAACGACAAGGCCGTTTAAGTTTTTACATGGTGGGCCATAACAATCTCAATCTAAAGGGTAGACTAACGATGCGATTTCAGGTGTCCCGAGGTGAAGAGGCTATCATGGTAGGATCTGCTGCGGCTCTTGGCCCAGACGACATCATCACCTGTCAATATCGAGAGACAGGCGTGTTTTTACAACGAGGGTTTGTGTTGAAGGACTTCATGAGCCAGTTGACAGCGAACAAGAATGATCCTGGCAAGGGTAGAAACATGCCAGTTCACTACAGTGGGAGACTGAAGACAGGGATTGTAAGTAGAGCGTGAAAAAGATTCCATTGAGACTGGTGAGAAACAGGCTGACAGACAGCCTCAGCATGCGGTTGCATCTACACTTGGTACGCAGATTCCCCATGCAGCAGGGGCCGCATACGCAATGAAGGTACAAGATCTTGAAAGCGGAACTACATCGCCTCGAGTCGCAGTGGCATATTTCGGCGATGGTGCAGCAAGCGAGGGTGACTTCCATGGAGCCCTGAACTTTGCAGCTACTCGAGATTGTCCGGTGATATTCATCTGCAGAAACAACGGATATGCCATCTCGACACCAACCTCCGAGCAGTATCGCGGCGACGGAATTGCTAGCAGAGGAATCGGCTACGGCATCGACTCCCTGCGTGTAGACGGTACAGACATCTTCGCCGTTCACGAAGCCACCAAAGAAGCCCGTCGGCGGGCACTCGAGAACGGCGGGCGCCCTATCCTCCTCGAGATGATGAGCTACCGCATGTCTCACCACAGCACCAGCGACGACAGTTTTGCATACCGAAACATCAAAGATCTCGAACCGTGGACAGTGCGAGACAACCCAATCCTCAAGCTCGGAAAATGGTTGAAGAAGAAAGGTCTTTGGAGCGATGAGCAGGACGAGCAGGCGAGAGTCCAGATAAGAAAGGATATTCTCTCGGAGCTCAAGATGGCGGAGCGTGAGAAGAAACCGAAGCTGAGTTCTATCTTTGATGATGTTTATTCAAGACTTTCGGATGAGCAGGAAGCGCAGAGGAAGGAGATGAGGCGCTTGATGATGAAATATCCAGGTGAATACGACCTAGATGACCACGAAGGAGGCTTGGGCGGTCTCTAGTCGCTGAGGAGAGTTATTTGACGTGGGGGCCGTTTCGAACACTTTGTTAATGAATATTGTACTCATCTTATAATGTGGTTCATAACCCAGTAGGCACATCATTGAAACAAACCAAGGATGCAGCAACGGAAGGGAACATCGTCAACACTACCAAAGAGATCACCTCGGCACAACTTATTTCTAAGAAAGTCGCAAACCCATCATCTGAAAATTCAACCTGTTCTTGAAATTTTCAACTTTGAATACGAGCAATATCATTGTGTAGCTCCCGCAATTCGGTGTACAGTTTTTGACCAAAGTATGGGTCAAAGGGCTTCTTCGAAAAAGGCAGTCCAACTTCTCAATCGGGCGATTAGCCCTGATTTTAAGATCTATAGCATTCAAGAGCACATGAAGCTTGAAAGGTCGAACATAGTTCGGTCTATCCTACTCAAAGGGCGTAGCCTGATATGCATCAATAATCAAGACTCTCGAGAATAGCGTCATAGATTCCTGTTTGAGTCATTAGCATGGGTATAGATGGAGCTTTAATTGAAAGAACTTACTTGTAACATCTGGGAAGATATATTTCTCCCACGCCAGACCTGTATGTGTAGTCCAGCCACCCAGTCTCTTTACCGGAGCCTTGAGGCTGAGGAACGCAGACTCTTGAATCACAGAGGATACTTCCGATCCAACTCCATAATTGACCATACTTTCATGAACAACAATAGCCCTTCCTGTTTTTGACACGCTCTCTATTATGGCATCACGATCCCAGGGATATATGGTTCGCAGATCGATCAACTCGATACTGACACCTCGTTCCTGCTCCACTGCTTGTATTGCAGCTGAACAGTTGTAGAGTGGTCGTCCATATGAAATTATTGTCAAATCAGCCCCAGGTTTCAGCAATTCTGCTTTACCCAGTGGCAGTCGATAATCCTCAGTTGGTACTTCCTCTACTGCTGCTCTGTAGAGAATCTTTGGTTCCATGAAAATAACCGGATCTTCTGAGTCAAGGATCGCCGAAAGCAATAGCCCTTTGGCTTGTGTTGGCGAACGTGGCATAACAACTTTGAAGCCAGGAACATGGCAGAATAATGACTCGGGAGACTGCGAGTGGTATCTTAACGAAGTATTAGCTCGAGCCTGCAAGAACCGTCTTTCGCGGTTTAGCGGATTCACTCACAAAGCACCGTGCCCAACGCCGCCGCACGGCATTCTGATGACCATGCCACCTAAACCTGCCCCTGTGTGGCCCTCGCGATAACGGAATTTGCTGGCTTCATTGACAATCTGGTCAAAGGCTGGATAAACGTAGTCTGCGAATTGAATCTCCACGACTGGCCGGGCACCTTCGGCTGCCATTCCAATAGCAGCGCCCACGATTCCCTGTTCTGTGATCGGTGTGTTGAAGACCCTGTCCTCACCGAATTCGGACTGTAAGTTCATGGTACAGCGAAAGACTCCTCCAAATGCAACATCCTCACCGAAACACAGAACATCTTTCGACGCCTCCAGAGCCGTTCGTAATCCGGCATTTACAGCTTGATACAAATTAAGCCTCGTGGATGGCACGGAATGGGGCAGTCCAGGAGTATTCGAGAACGTCTTGGAGCTGTGATGCAGGAGAGGAGTGTTTTTGAAATCGGTCGGCAGGTTCAGTCTGCGTTGCGGCGGTGGTGCTTGCGTCGCATAGTGGCGCGACTTGGCCGTAGACGAAGCTATGCTGCGTCGGTATACACTCGTAAGTCGTCTGCAAGCCTTCATCGCGGCCATCAAGATGTACTATTTCCTCAACTTGGACGAGGATTCTATTCTGCAGTGCATCTGGGAAACACAATCTTCATACTGGTATACTATGGCATGACTAAAACGGGTAGGCATGTAGCATCCACCACATGCCATAGCTTTCAATGCAGGCGGTTAGAAGTGGAGAACGCACCCACGAAGGTGCTGTCCTTCCCTGGTCACATACATGTTTCATCTGTCATGAACTAAGCTTACCTCACAACCATGGACTGAGTACCTTCGGAGTTCTTTGTCAGTCCGGCCACCGGGCCGAGTTCGGAGTAGATCCTCGCATACTCCGACGCTTACCACTGATGCACAAGCCACGAGTCAAGTGAAAGGGCACGGGCTTGTGCACTCTGGGATAGCACATCGACCTTGAGCCGAACCAATATTTGGACTTTATGATGGGCTCAGTTTGCCGAATCTAACGTAAGTCGTCGAATACAAGGGACCGACGTGTCGGGGAACTCCTCGGGGAACTCCTCGGGGATTTTGATTTTATGACCAATCTCGCGATTTCAGACATACAATGATGTCCGGAGAGCAGATAGATATGTTTAGTCTGCTATCGTACTAGATGGACGCAAGGCAAGAGCCAGCTGAGGATGGGTTTCAGTACATAGACCTCTTCGCAAACCGACCCTGCCGTATTGGCTTTGGGGTCGCGAGGATCATGTGAAGTAAAGTGAGGGCGGCTGTCGAGAATATTCCCAGAACTGTGATGCTGATCGTATCTTAAAGGCATAAGCACTACAGTACATTTTCGGGGTGCCTTGGGTGTGAATCGCCTCCTTGGACATCCAGTGGGCAATCCTGTTTACCCAATTCTCAAGGATTCCAGATAGATTCGGTTCAAGTCTTGTGACTAGAGAGGGTCAGGCTTAAGGCGAAATTTGATCTGGATCCATCTCGACCCGTGGGAATAGAGATCACCTGTGCTTCCTTCTGGTATGTAGCAGATATTGATCAACCGCATTGTCGCGATTTACAGTGTGGAAACGCGTTCCCTGACCCGCGGGGCGAGGGGAACTTTCAGTCACGTGCAAGGCTGTCGGTGCTCGGAGAGATTGAACCCTAAATGTAGACTAGTGGGTATTGAAATCTTGGCATAGCACAATCAAATCCATCTGAAGAATTTCCACCCTGCGCTTCAACCTCCACGACCACCAACGACAATCTTCATCGTCAACTACGAATCATCAAAAAGAGGTATGTCGATATTCCGGCTCTCTTCAACTAGCCTTAGATGAGCAATCCGACTTTCCGCTGCGGATTGTAATATTTCCGCGTCGTGTATAGTAGGACACGCTCATCTTTTGCGACACGAGCTGAAGAACCCTTGAATGGGCACTCTTCCTGCTCGAGGCTACTGGAGACTAACAGAAAATCTATTCTGCAGACACCTCAAGTCCTCGTTTACACGACTTGAGAATCTCAACCCACAACCGCCAAAATGGTCAAGACTTCCGTCCTCAACGACGCTCTCAAGAGTATCAACAATGCCGAGAAGGCCGGCAAGCGTCAAGTCCTTATCCGACCCAGCTCCAAAGTTATCATCAAGTTCCTGAGCGTCATGCAGAAGCACGGTACGTACATGGCTCGCAAATCTCTCACAATCATGCAGAAAGAGGAGGGTCGGTGGACACATAAAGTTATCGGGTTGATAACTAGGCTACGGTTTCAAATATGCTCGACGACCTTTGCCCTTTAAGTACCCGAAAGATTGAGATTTACTCTTGCGATCGATCTTACACATAGCTTTCTTTCTTTTTGATGTCTGGTTATGTTTATTCGATCGCTACAAACCCCATGAACATCAGTCATCAGTGACGGTGCTGACTCTGACCCCGACAGGTTACATTGGCGAATTTGAGGAAGTTGACGACCACCGCAACGGCAAGGTTGTGATCCAGCTCAATGGACGTCTCAACAAGACAGGTGTCATCTCTCCCCGCTACAACGTCGCCCTGAAGGATCTTGAGAAGTGGGTTGTCAAGCTGCTCCCATCTCGTCAATTCGGCTACATTGTCCTCACCACCAGTGCTGGTATTATGGACCATGAGGAGGCCAGGCGTAAGCACGTGGCTGGCAAGGTTATTGGATTCTTCTATTAGACACCGTCATTTAGAGAAGCGTCGGACACGAATTGCATGAGCAAGGAAATGAGGTACCCAGAAAAGTTTGAGCTCAAGAGTGACAGAACTTGTAGATAATACAATGCAATTCGGTTGAAATCGAAGGACAACTGTCTGCGATCATTTGCTAACTCCCTTTTGAGTGTCTGTGCCATTGATCTCATAATCATAACTTGTCTTTGCATGGAATATAAGAGGCAGATGGACTTTTGCTCCAATGATGCCAAGACTTTTGCCCTATTTTCCGGATTTGGCCAACTGCGGGAACCAGAAATCTTGATCACATCTTCGCAGCGAACCTCCCACTCTCCCTCCCTCTTATCTCTGGTATTCGTCAAGACACAACACCGCAAATATGGTAACTATGCCCATCTAGCCACCTGCTCTACGAGGCGTATTAAACCAGTACTGACACAGACCCGTCTAGGCGCCAGCAGCATCCTCCGGTGGCAAGAAGCAGAAGAAGAAGTGGTCGAAGGGAAAGGGTACGCAATATCTCCCATCCATCCACTACGCAACAAATCGAACCATCAATGAAATTGTGTATTGCGTCGCAATGAATTCCTCCGCTAACGTGCCTCTCTCCACACTTCACAGTCAAGGATAAGGCCAACCACGCAGTTGTCCTAGATAAAGCAACCTCAGACAAACTCAACAAGGATGTGCAATCATACCGACTCGTCACTGTCGCCGTGCTCGTCGATCGTCTGAAGATCAACGGTTCGCTCGCCCGCAAGGCCCTCGCTGATCTTGAGGACAGAGGTGTTATTCGCAAAGTCGTCGCCCACTCCAAGGGAAGCATCTACACAAGAGCTGCCGCCGGTGAAGATTAGATTTTCTACCTGATTTCGATGGCATGGGTGCGGGTGATTTGACTAAAATGACATGATTATGCATACATCGCAGAAATGATCCATTCACCGGCTTGTTGAGATGGATGATGAGAGGACTTCGGGCGCCTGCCAATCAGTCAATCGATGGTGGTGGTGATTCTACATGCAAATGGCCATGGTGTGGCCGTAGGTGATAGGAATTCTGCCGCTGGGAACTTCACATCCGGCAGGGCGAATGCAACTATCTCATATGATGTAGGATGACTGGACAATATCAATGAAAATCAGTTCTTACTGCCATCAAAACCATCATTTTGTGTTATTGCATGGATTTTCCATCACTAGTCGTTCGAGAATGTATTGAAATGATCATCACACATGAAATCAAGTTGCTAATGCACAGGTTTTCCAGGTGCAGCACTGGGAGACTCGTGTTGTTTCTGGTTCTTCCTCTTCGGCCGCCCTTTCTGCGCGGGCTCACACAACTTCGGGGGTTCGCCTGTGTACTCTGGTACACCAACCAACTCACCGACCTGGAAATATTTCTTGCTGGTTTTGTAGAAACTCTCCCATTTCTGGACTTCCTGCTGCACTTTTTCTTTGGCTTTCCTGCGGTCCCGCTCGGCTCTTATTTTCTTCTGTGCACTTGTGATGTCCTCATCGGGGTCGTCAACTGGGATGTAGATCTCCTCGGCTCCCCTCATATCACCAGTACGGTCTTCAAGGAAGCAACCAGTGACAAAGGCTCTCGTGGCGTCTCGTCCAGCAAAGACATGGTAGCTGCCGCCGGGGCCATAGGTATGCCTCCCCGCAGAGACATCAAAGATCTTTCCATTGATAGCCAGGTAGATCGGCTTGTTTGGATCGGACCCATCAAATGTAGTCAGCTGGGTTGGTGTCAACTGCAAAGGCCCTTGCCACCAGTGAGCTAATTTTGCGGGATCTGTGAACCATGGGTCGAAGTTCCAGTACAGTGATGCGCCAGAGGTGGTGTAGTATGACAGGGCGCAGGACACCCCAATGAGAGTTATGACTATTCGGACGATGTCGAGAGGCGATATAATGCGGGATGTTTGGTCCTCAGGCTCATCGGGAATAGCATCTGAAGACGGGGTGTTGTTACTTCGTCTGTCTTTGGTGCCCTGAGGCCGGCGACGGGCACCCGGAGGAGTCGACATTTCTACCAATGAAGAATGAATTATGAGTGGACGCTGGAGGCTAGAGTTCGGTCATAGTCGTATAGAATAGTCGTTGACGAGAAGACGAGAAGGTCAAGATCTCAGCCAACTGCTCGCGGTGGTATTGAGGTCTTAATTTCGTAACACTAATCGTCTAGTAATACCTGTAACAAAGCTAATGTTGTTGAGTGTGGGGAAGGTGCAGAGGCAACATGCGGATGAGGCTGGGAGCGAAAGAGTAGCCTTGACTTGTTTTGTTTCCAGCCGGACCAGCAACCAGCCACCCAAATCCCATCCCATGAACTCGGCCGTTTCCCTTCTTCTACGTTACCATCTTCTTCTCTGATTTCCTCTGCATTGACCATCTCTATCGATAAACAAAATCCCTTTATAATTGTCCTCAGCTCGACCCATCAGCCTGATTAGCCGAGGCTGCGACAAACGAGTAAACAGTTCCACTCCCTTTCAAAACCTCCGACCACCAACTTGTCCTTGCGCAGAATTGCGTTTCCTCCGCCTTGCGCTCCAAACACTGAAGATAAACATCCCCAATGTCTTGTTGAGATAGTGCATCTATCCTAAGACCCAAGCCCAACGATGTCATACCAGTATACCGTCACTGAGCGGAGGAAGCGCACCTCGAATTCAGGTGGCTATGGACATTCTGGCAATAGATCCGCTTTTGGGTACTGGATTCCTCTCACCTTGACTGTCACTGCAGCGGCCATTGGTGTTGCTGCATGGATTTGGAGCGAAAGACGCGATGACGAAGTGGAATCCAGTGAGGATGAGCATTACCCTGGTGGCATTCCGCCTCCAGGCTATTCAAACATGAGTGGTGCTCTCCCTCCTCAAGCGCAGCCTTTTCCAGGTGGGTTTCAAGGTCCTGGACCTGGACCACAGCAACCTGGTGGGTTTGGGGGTCCCAGCGGACCTCCTCCCGGGGCATTTCAGGGACCTCCTCCCACCGGCCCGCTTGATGCAAGCGGCGAGTATCGTTCAGTGCGATCTACAGCTATAGACCAGCAAGAGGAGTCAGGCTTGGTGGCTCGAGTCTCCAGCGCGTTTGGATTTGGCCGCTCCACAAGCCCTGTTCCTCCCAACGACTGGGCTAGCAAGACTATTGCAGCTGGTGCGGCAGGGGTTGCTGCTGCCGGTGCCATGGTTGGCGGTGCTATCAGCTCATTGACCGGCGGCAGTGGCGGTTACGAAGACCATGAACGATGGAGTGAAGAGGCAGAGCAAAGAGACAATGACCGAGAGATCACTCACGGAATTAAAAGGCGTGGTACGGCAGAGGAGTTTTTCTCAGGCGCGGTTGGCTTGCCCAAGTCTGCTTCGGTCCTTCAACGCAAGCGCAAGACTGTAGCCATTGTTGTCTCGGCGGTCGAAGAGACGCCTGATAGCGAGGTGGATGTCGGAGGGCATGCTGTAAGTTGTATGTCTCAATTTCCATCATTCTCTACTCACTATGGTATAGTCAATTCTTGCACATCTTCCCGACTTCGTCGACCCTGATACTACAAGGGTCTTCATTTTGATCTACACGCCAGATCTCAAGGCTCATCCCCTGAGTCCCGTCGCAACCCGAGGGATTTCGCAGTCGATGGCTTCGTCATTCTCCAACATAAGCCATCACGATGCTCAGACACCCTCTCAGACGCCGGGTGATTTCCCTGCCGACGGCATCTTATCTCAGGTAGAGCCAAATCCAATTGATGAGACTACGACTTTGTACAAAACGCTCCACAATCAAGCCATGGCGATTGTGGACAAAGATAGCATGATCATGCCCTTTACTTCGCCCAGTGGTCACAAACATCTTTTGCGCAGCTTAGCGCCTGAAGTTGTTTATATACAAGAGTCCCTGTGTGGGAGGGATGGTGAAATAGTGGCTGATCTGTCTGGCTGGGTTCGACAGACGGTTGTAGTTATTGGGGACGAGGGTGGTCACGGCGGGCTGATCGATACTGATGACGAGTCCACCACGAAAAGAAGTGAGACGTGGTGGCAGAGGGAGGAGCGAACAGGGCTGGGCAAGCGAGTCACAGTGGTTGAAAGTTTGAAGATTGGAGAGGATTGGCAGAGGAGGGTTAACGAGCGAGATTGAATACCTAGGTAATCCGTAGTCATGAATTTATGGTCACGATGCAGCTTGTAATATGAAGGATCGTAGTGGAAAAGGGGTGACTCCTTTCTCTGGGTTCTCCTTTTTTGGACTGGCTGCAACGCCCCATAGCATTGATTTCTTTGTTCTGGTTGACACGAGATGATCGGATCACCATTTGCCGTGCTTACTCTTCAGAAAGAACATTTACTTTTACTCTATCCTACTTCGCGCACTCTGCTCCGGTGCATCTCAAATCTCGAGTTGCGTTTGCTGACAGCCATAGCCACAGCCTCGTTGGAGTGTCTTGGCGTTGCACGTGATTCACGTGACTTACATCCCGAGTCGGAGTCGAACTTGAACCTCATGCCATCTCAAGCCTGCGAGCCACCACCATCTCTGTCAGCCAGCGCATTCGATTTTCCATCCATGTCAATTCAATAACCTATTCTTTCTCCCTCTCTCCTCCTATCCTACCTCTCACCATCCTTTCCCTCCAGTTCATCCCCGATTACCTCTCCAGCAGCTCGATCTACACCTGTGCCTGCCCCTCATGATGCGCGTGTGCCCAGCACTGTCGCAAAGTGGCCGAGGTTCTCAAGAGAAGGGTTTGTCTGCTTCAAACTAAGCCGGTCAAAGCAGGAACATCAGCCTACTTGGTAAATCTGTAATACACTCGCCATGGCTGCTGTCGTAGCCAAACCCGCCGGAACGGCCACCAAGATGAAGAAACCTCCTCCGCCGCTAGTCCAGACCAACATGAACGGCGGACGGCAAACTGCGCCATCTGCATCCCCCTCCAGTGTCCCGAAATCCCTCCCCGGACAGATTGCGACCCCTACCACGGCAACCGCCAACAGTGCCACCACGGTGAATGGCACAGGCACAGGCACAGCCCGGCCCAATCGACGGCTCCAGCGTTTGACTACGAGAAACAACGCCTCTGAGGGCGCTTCTGCAGACAAGAAGAGTTCCAAGAAGTTCCCCGAGCCCTATGGTTTGTCCTCCCGTGCGCCGGCTTCTCCATGCTCAATACTAATCGCGCCTAACCCATAGTACCCAAGGAGTCCCACATCCTGCGAAAGTACAAAGGCTGTGCTCCATCTCTGATTGTCCACCTCCACCCAACCCATTTTCGCTTCGACCAGCAGGATGGAAGTTTCAGCTATCATTCCGAAATGCGCATCTTCATTGAGCATCTCCAGAAAGGCACCATACCCCATGATATGGTTGAAGAATTCCGAAAGTCAGAAGTCAGATACTACGAGGGCTGGTTGATTGTTCGGGTGGTGGACCACAAGTCTGCGGCTAAGGAAGTCGCTGCAAATGGCGCAGGTGCAGATGATGAAAAGCTGTTCTCCATTCACAACTACAACCAGTACATTACCCCGTCTCCCTACGCACCATATCCTTCAAAGGAACAGCCAGTGGCCAGATCACCGCCCATGAAACACGAACACCAGGATTCTGTCTCCAGTCAAGTTCCAAATACCTTGAATTCCACCGACACTATCGATGTCGCTCCAAAGTCTACCAAGCCTCAGCCCAGGATCTACCATGTTGCACTGCGACCTACCATCCTGTCTAAGCACATGGATCTTGTCATAGATGCCATGACCCCAGACCCAAAATCAATAAACCGCAAGCAGTCTCAAGCCAATGTCAGCAGCAGAGCGCCTGGTTCCGGTGCGCCGCAGACTCCAATGTCCGGTATGCCCGCGACTCCGTCCACGGAGAAGGGCCACCCACTAAAAAAGCAGAAGTTGAAGATCGACCCCAAAGATATGCTGGAGTATGAAGCTCGAGTGGTGAATGCGACCGCTCCTCCCTTGTATCTGGATCCTGTCGAAAGCCTAGAAGAGGCCGATTCTCTCATTTCAATGCTCAAGGACCCCTATCACGATGCCAGGCCACCGTCACCCAAGAGCAGAAAGAGGACCGTCGCCGAATTAGCGGCAGAGGATGCCCACGCCAAGCAGCAAGAACGGTTCATGCTCATCATGGATGAACGTACTGCTGATGCCGCTAATGCCGGCAATGTGGACGGCCAGGCTGCTGCTGGTTTGTTCCAACCTCGATTCGAAAAGTTCAACGCTCTCGATGGTATCAAGAGAGACATCGCTGAACGGAAGCAACGTGAGAAAGACCGACAACTGCAAGAGGACGAAAACAGGAGAGGCCAACAGGAAAGGTTGCAAGAAGAGGAGAAGAAACGCATCATGATGCAGCGAGCTCAAGAGGCTCGAATGCTTCGAGCTCGCCAGCAGGAAATGCAGGCGGCGTATGCCGCTCAACAGCAACAGCAAGGCCAGCAACAGCCACAAGTTCAAAATCCTGGACAGGTTGCCCAACGCCCTCAGTCACAACAAGTCAATGGTATTCCACCCAACATTCAGAATCAAATGATGGCCGCTGCTCAGCAACGGGGCTCACCAATCATTCGCCAAGGTACTCCACATGCCGCCTCTTCACCAGTGGTTACCTCGGCCACTCAAGGAGGGCAGCCCATGGCTATGTCGACTTCTCAGCAAGGTCATGGTTCTCCTGGAAGGCCAGGCTCAGCTATACAGCACGCTCATCCAACTGCATCCATGTCGAGAGTTCCCAGCAACCAAGGTCAACCTAGCCGAAATGGCACGCCGCAATTGACACACGGCACACCTGCTGCGAGAAATGCGACCCCGATTCTCCGACAAGGAACTCCTTCTCAACATATGACACAAGCTAGTCCTCATGGTAGCATGGCAGCACCCACCCCGCAGATGATGCAGGCCACAATGATGCAAGGCCAAATGGTTAATGGTGGCTCTCAGCCTATGAATCCCCAGCAGATCGCTCAAATGCAGCGTCGCCATCATACCTTGCAACAACAAGCAGCAATGTCACAGGCCGGGTTGGTAAATGGAACTCCACAAATGGCGCAAGCTCAAATGGCCCATCTACAAGCTCAACATCATGCTCAGGTAGATCGTCAAGCTGCAATACAGAGACAGCAGGCCCAACAGCAGCAGCAGCAGCAGCAGCAGCAGCAGCAACAGCAACAACAACAACAACAACAACAACAACAACAACAACAACAACAACAACAACAACAACAACAACAACAACAACAGCGAGAGCAGCAGCAGCAGGCTATGCAACAAGGGACACCGCAGAGTCAGCACATGTCGCCAGCTTCTCAAACTACTAAATCGTACAATCAGTCTCTAGCCGAGTCCATGAAAGCCCAGATGCAAAACCTGCAGCAGGGCCAGACACATGGCTCGCCTGCTCCAAACCATATGACTCCGCAGCAACAAGCAGTTCAAATGGCGCATGTGCAGCAGCAACAGCAACAGCAGCGAATGATGGCCGCACAAGCACAAGGGCAGATGATGGCCGCTGGTATGCAACAGCAGCAGCAACAGCAGCAACAGCAACGACCTTCCAGCCTAGGCCCGTATCTGCAGCAAGTCTATAATACCACACTGCAAGCCTATCAGGGGAGATTCATGACTCAAGCCGCTGCAAAATATCAAGGTAATACAAATATGCTGCAGCCCAATGAGATACATCAGATCGGTCTGCAAGCAAGACAAGCTGCCATAGCTGCGGTTAGAAAACAGCAGGCAGCACAAGCAGCACAGAATCCGGCTCAGCAAAATGCCATGCAGAACATGAATGCTATGCAATTGCAACAGGCTCAGCTCAGGCAGCAGGCAGCGCAGCAAGCTGGAGGCATGCCGAATGGTATGGGCGGTATGAACATGAACCCTAACATGGCTCAAGCGATTCAGCAACAGAATGCACAGCAAATGCAGCAACTACAAATGCAGCATGCCCAGGCCCAGATCATGGCGGCCCAGCAACATCAACAACAGCAGCAGCAAGGTATGCAGTTCCCACAACAAAGATGACATACTTGTCTTTATCGAGAACCAGTGATTCTGTTCTCAGTGACAGGTCAAGAATACGGTGTGGCCTGGGTGAGGTGCGTAACTAACACGACATCCGTGCAAGTATGGGTCTTGCTGGTGCTTCTTTTATTGTTTCCACGTTACAACGAGTTTGTCTTTTGCTCCGCAACCTGGGCGGTATTCTCGTGCATTTTTCCCCTGTCTTAGGGCGTATCTCCATTACATTTTGAATCAAGGGACCATTTGCTTCCGGATCAAGGCGTACGATCACCAGGCATCTTGGGAATCTTCCTGGCCCTCTACTCCCTAAAATGGAGTAGGAGGCATTCAGCAAAATTGACCGGCTCGAGATTGGGTGATGGCTACGGATTCTGTTTTACGGGTTGGGCTGACTAATGATATTGACGAATAAGCAACTACTGAATGATTCTTTCATTCCAATGGAAGTTAGGATAACCACGGGAAAGAAAAGGAAAGTCAAACAGGGGGGGTGCATGGCGTAAGCATGATTGATAATGAGATCAATCAGGAGAAGCCTCCCTGGATGGTAATTGTCAAGGTGGGATGGACCCAAGATGAGGTCCCCCATCATTACCATGTCTATGTACATTTTTGCTTGTGTTTCCAGTCCTCTATTTGAGATATGCTATCTCGATGCTCGCCGGCCATGCGGGACAGAAGCATGAGCCTCGGCCGATCAATCGATCGATGCTGGCAGATACTATTATCTGCTATGATACTGCAATCCCAAATCTCATGTGCTTTGACGTGCGCACGTTGTATAGTATGTATTACCTGCCATTTGAGTAGCCTTGTGCACAACTACGTGTATTGCAAGCCTCACTTCACAACTACTTCCTCCCAGGCACAACTTTGCGAATCTAAAGTTTCTCGAGTGGGTACCGCAAGTAGCTTGTTCGGTTGACCCACATCTTAACACCATTCATCTGCTCTAGCCTGCTTGCTTTCTATATCACATACACTTTTCTAATCAATGGCTCGCTCCTGCGAAGATATTCTGACAGGATAGAAACACTTGCCATCACTGGACAACAAGTGAAAGTGTCAGGCTGTGGTACCAACCCGACTTTATCCTACGATTTCAATCTTATCAAGCATGTGATTCATGATGGTGATGGTGATGGTGCAACTTCTCCGCGATGCCTCCACGGCTTAATTCCTCTTCTGTCTCAATCGGAGCATCGATGTGTGCATTGAACTCAGCTGTCGGGTCGATGAGGAAGGAGGCTCCTGTAACGAGCCTCATCAGTAACCAGACCTTGGAAGGGAACAGAAAGAGGAGAGGCGAAGAAATGCATACCTATGACAGCCAAAGCAGCGAATGCTGCAGCCGTTACCCAGACATACCTGAATCCCAAGCTGTAGGCTTCCTTGACGCCTGCCCCCGCGGCTTGGAGGATGGAAGGAGAAACCCCGGGGACCTGGGAGATAGCGGTCGTATTTCCACTCGTCAGTGCACCAAGCAGTTGGCCGAGATTTGACGTGTCAAATCCCAGTGGGATCGTCGCTGCGGCCACTTTCGCGGGAAGCTCAGAGCTCAACTGATCGCTGAAGACCGCCGTGTAGATAGAAAGCGCGATCGTGCCGCCAAAGCTGCGCGTCGCGATCATCAACCCTGTAGTGATAGAGATGAGCTCGGGAGGTGTCGACAGTTGGGCCACGACGACCAACGCGTTGAGCGCGGTACCCAAGCCCAAGCCCAGGAAGGGCGCGTAGCCGAGGATATTCTTCCTCCCATTTGCAGGAGTCAGCGACGCCATGAGTGCGTTGAAGAGTGTGAATGAGATGAAGGCCAACGCTGTGGGCAGCCGAATCGTCTTGCTCCGCGAGCAATACACCCCCGCTATCCATGTGGAGATGAGCAGCGAGAACCATGCAACAGTGTAATATAACCCAGCATGGAATTGATCCTGGTCATACAGCACAGCGACCTCGAATCCGAAATAGTTATTCGCGGCGAAGAACGAGATTCCCTCCGCGAGAATGCACAGCTCGGCGATCGCGAAGTTTCGTCCCCGCTTGAATAGATCATGATGAAGCATCCCCGTGCGCGTGAACTTCCACTCGTAAACAGCAAAGCCGACCAAGAGTAGGCTGCCTGTTATCAAGGGGGCAAGGATCTGTGCGCTTCGCCACGGATACACTGACATCGCGGACGTGAGACTAAAGGAGAATAGAACCAGACCTGTAATCAGGAGGAAATACCCAACCCAGTCCAGCTGGGCGAGCTTCTCCCGCGTCGTGTACTTTTGCTGTAGCTCCCGCGCCGGTGGGTGGTAGAGGGCGAACACAACCAGTGTCGAGAGCCCATAGGCTCCGGCGGTGATGTACCAGAATGTGCGGAACCCGGCTGGATTATTGAGCGTCAATGCCCCGCCGACAAGGAGACCGAGTATCCCTCCGAGCGTGGCGGCCGAGTTCGTCGACGCCTGTGCGATCGGGCGATATTTTCGAGGCAGAATTTCCGATGCGATCGCGTGAATGACAGGCTGTGCGCCCTGGCTCAGCGCGCTGACAGCTTGCCCGGCAATCGCCATGCCGATGGAGTTTGACCTGGAGACAATGATACAGCCGATGCAGCCGAAGCTACTCAGGATGATCACGAACCACCGCCGTCCCCAGAAGTCGGCGGCCTGCGAGACGGGAGGGCCCAGGCATGCCGCGCTGATTGACATCGTCGACACCAGCCACGTGCTCTTGTTCGAACCGCCCACGATCGCGGTCACGCTGCTCCCTAGAAATCCAGCGCCCACGATGTGGAAGACTTGCACGGCGTATTCAGTCACGATGGCCTAAGGAATAGCAGGGCCAGTCAGTAGTGCTCGTTTCGTACTCGTATTTTTCGCATGGCCGTGGAAGAGACACTCACAATCAGCAGCACAATCGTTTTCAGATGGACATGCTGGACCGGCTCAGCATCTTCAACGCGCTCGTCATGGCCATGTAGGCTATCATCCACCCGATCGGTTTGTTGTGCTTGCTGCTTCTCCATGGTAGCAATAGCGACTGTATACTAGGTATTGCACTGAGAACTTGAAGCGTGAGGAAACCGCAATCTCCCAGTGTTAAGTAGAATCCACTGGTGGAATATCAGATCGCCCGCGTGTGGGCTACTCCAGTATTTCAGTGGGTTGAGTCTGCGTTCTACCCACGGCTGTCGCCCTGCCGCGGGGTAGCGTCTGGTCGTTGCATTTGTAACACATCCGGCCAGTTGGGCCTTCGCCCATCGAGTGCCTGACTGGCCTGGAACGCGGGGGCTCATGGGAATAATCGTCCAAATGCCTGTGGAATTGGCACTGATGGTCTAGCCATGCTCGGTTGGACGAATTCGACGCTCGTTTGAACGACCATCCATAACCTGGGGAAGCTAGTTAGCTGAACGAGCGGACCTGGTCTTTTTATTCCGGGCACCAATGGACTTGCACAAAAGTACCGAGTACGAATCGGAAATGATACTGATGGCGCCGAATTTCTGAAGAGTGTGCGTTGATTCAGATTTGGAGTTCCGCTTACATATCTACACCTTCGGAAGATGGGGTAAATAGTAGGCTTCCTACTCATCCTACCACTTGTGTTGGTTGGCCAGCCTTGCCGGTTGCCGCCAGCATCCTAAAGCATTGTCGTTGGACCTCCACAATAATCTCTTGACCCAAGCGGGTCCGGAGAAAACCTGCTTATATCGCGGGGTCGAGAACTATGCACTGTTTCGAGCTGATCATTCACATGTTGGAGACCGCAAAAGTACATGTGCTGAGCGCCATCAGAATAAGAGCAAGTGCTGTGCTCGAGTGCCTCGAAAGGAGGAATGGCCCAGAGTCCACTACGGTACGATAGCATCTGGCGACTTCGTTGTCAAGTATACGAAGCTTCGAGATTGGCTTGGGGAGCATGAAAATCCAAACTGCATTGAAATGAGATGGAAACTGCAGTGCTAATGGACGGCTTTCCATCTTTAGTTGTTCGAACTATTAGTGACTACTCAGACTCTCACAAAAACTCGAAATGGCAGCGTTAGGATGTTGCAATAGCATCGTCTTACTCTAAGAAGCTCCTTCAAGACCTCAGGTCATTGGCTGTTACAGCACGGAACCCTCACAAGAGGATGAACAAATTTTCCTTTCCCCTTCCAATCATGAATACGTAACACAAGGCTTGCGTCAGCATTGACTGATGGCCGACATTCGACGACCACTTCGACAATTTCGGAAGCGTCAGTCATATTTCACTGAAAGAAGGGATGAGTCGCGAGAATTAGAACAACGACTGAACAACCAGAATCGTCATACATGGAATGCCTTACGTTGAGAAGAGTGAGCTCGGCTGAAGGTCCAAGGCTACATTTCTGTCACTATAAGCTTAGCAACCTACCTGCGAACTGCTTGTGTGCGAATTTGTCAAATCCAGGGGACGTCGTTGATGGAATTCTTTGGCCGATGCTCACGAGATCGTGGTTGCAAAGGACATACTTGGGATCGTTCTAGCAGGATCACTCATCAGGACCGGGTGCTGCGCTCTCAGAGAATAGCCAGTTCCTTATCGGAAGCAACAAGGGCTTCTCGTAAGCTGTGAGACGGATTTCCCGAGCAAAAAAAAGGAATGAGAGTCTGGTTGCATCGAAAGTTCGGAGGAAGCCTCCGGAGCGTGGCGATGTCCTGGAGTTACTTACTACCCTGGCCTGGTAGCACTATGACAAGGTGCCGCCGTGCCGGATCAGGTTCTAGGATAGCTTTGGACCCGTCAGATATAGTGGCAGCAACTTATCACTTCCGTCAAAACCAAACCTGGACCAGAGTTACCCGGAAGTGGCTCCCATTACAGAACATCGGTAAGGTCCCAAGCCGAGATATCAAGGGTAAGTCTTTCCGTCAGGCTACCAGAATGATCGCATCCTCATCTTTCATCACCATCGATATAGAGAATGGGGATGTATCCATGCATCTGTTGATTCATCTTCGGGCGAGAAAACGCATCTCCCCAGATCAAATCTGGCCGTCGTGTGCGAATTACCGTAGATATCTTCTGGTGCGGTCGTCTCTACTCAGCCATGAATATGGGCATCCACTGTTGAATCCGCATATCGCCCACTGCGGTAAACACCGACGTCCGCAAAATCTCGACCCTGAACCAAACCTGGAGATGTGTGAGAGAATTTCAGTCTCGCATTGATGCTTCACTGCACGCAATCAAGCAAAGAGGCACTGGCAACTACATTGTTTATACCGTCAACTGTGAATACGGAAAACGAGATTCGCATCGACCCCTATAAAATGCTCAGTATTGGCTCTTTTTGCAGTATGTGAAGCTCGCTGCGAGGATCTTGATATGGCTATCCACTATTTTGAACAGATGATCGCCCTCATCGACGCCTCTCCGACTTTGAAGGCGACAATTCCTGAAGAGGCGATCCTTGACCCAAGACACAAGCTCGCTCGGAAGTATCTTTGTGTTGAGAAGACAAGAGAGGCGCTGCCTTTGTTCGGGGCTGTGATTGACGTGCTGAAAGGTCAGAACCCATTGCTGGCTCTGCTTCTAGACCCAGAGAATGAGCTCTTTCGTGCATATATAAAGTCGCATCAGCCCTACAGTGCCCTCAAGCTACTTCATGCCGTAGTTGAACCGCTACAAAGGCTGTTGGGGGTGTCTGATGTCAACTGTCTGAGGGCCGAAATGAGTCTTGTCGAAGCATATATGGCTGTAGGCAAACTCGTCTTGGCTGAAAAGGCATTAGTAACGGTGCGGGAGACATGCAGCCTCTCGCCTGTGCCAGCAGGTGCATTAAGGGTCGTGTTGTGAGAGTTAGATTCGAAGCTGAATGATAAAATCGACGCTTTGAGGGAAGAAGAGTATTTTCCAGAAGAGCAAGGCCGCAGTATGAAGGGATCAAATCAAAACAGTGATTCCTCTGTGAGAGTAAATATTGCGCTTTCTATTCAAGTCTGCTCACAGAGACGGCAGTGAGATATCTAATAGTATCTGAGTGGTCGAATTTCATAGTGCACTTGTTGCGCCGTCTATTAGCTGTGGGCCGCAGCCGAGCAATTTCGACTCAAGGAATATCATCCAGCTGTGCTGGACCACGCTAGGCGTAATGCTGAGGTCTTTTGGCCTTTTGAGGCTTTTCTTCAGGAAGCGAGACTAGATACTAGGTCAGATTCAAAATACCCTGCATCATACCCCAGTCCCGCGATCCTATAAACAGGAACACCTCCACCATTCCGGGAGCAACGGAACCGACCTCCTTGTCGACGGAGCCGAGTATTTGAAGCTCCCATTTAGGTGCCGGAAATACTGAGTCCTCAATCAGTGCGGGCCTTAATCCTTGGGTTTTGGTTCACCATGTCAAGACCACCTCCTCTGTTGAGAGTTTGGTATTGAAACCCACCCCGAAGAGTCAGGGACATGGAGGCAGACAAAGGCTTCCTACTATGGAGCATTCTAGAGCCGCGGACTTCAAAGCTATTTGAGCTTGCAGTATTCGTGCAGCGGCATAACATTTGATATTGTGATGTAGATCGTCCCTTTCGCGGAGCTTCGCATATGCAAACGGTAACAAGGACTGATGATGTATTGAGTCTTGCAACCTCTCTAATGGCCACAAAGCCTTGGGCCATGAATATATTCAGTCACCGCCAATACTGTGGCATTTTGCTCAATTGATTCTCTTGGCCACCCACTCCTCAACCAGCCCCTGATAATCGCTAGGCAGGTATCTACAAAACAACTCCCGCCACCAAGATCTCTTCCGGCGCACCTCGACCCCCAAGTCCCGCAACAGTAAGTCCGTATACAATAGCCCATCGAAGACAAGATCCGGACATCTATGCCCAGCCCCACCGCCGGCCGCGGGATGTCGAAGACGGCAATACTCGGCGTGTAGGATGGTCTGGTACTCAATCTCTCGATAGCTGACCTTTGAATCGCTGATGTTGGCTATTTTATCGTTGAAGAACGCAGTGACCCATAATGCCTGTGCTTGAGCCACTGTGATTGCGTTTACGGCCAGGTGGGCACCGATGACGGCGATGTTGCGGTGCTGGAAGAGTTTCTGGCTAGGAGGTACCATGAATCGATATAGCTGGTAGTTTGATCGTGTTGACCCTCGGTTCTTTGCCTCGTGTTCTCGGATAGGAGCCGCTGCACAAGCTGGGAGTACTTTCCTCGGTCCTGGACGAAGACTAGGCACGGTCTTGAGGATGCGGGTTCGAGCATCCTGCATCAAGGTCTCGCTTGTCTGAAGCGATGTTGACGGAAAGCCGAGCCCGTCGATCACCTCTTCGGGCAAGAATTTGATCGACGGCAGAGTCTCCCACCCTGTGCAGCAAACAAACGTATCTGCATTGATGACCGCACCACTCGAAAGATGCACTCCGTCTCCCGACAAGGAGGCGACATCAGCGACGTGGATGTTAATCCGTCCCTTCCTCACCAGATCGAACCAATTCTGTTCATAATTGTGAATTCCTAGATTGTTGCCCATCCAGAAGGTATCGGTCCAAGGCTTGAGTTTCTTCAGCTCTGGATGATCATCATAGCCATTGGCGCGGAGTACGATCATGTCGAGCACTCCCCACAGCGCAGACACGAGCCTCCGGCCAACTATCGTTCGATGGAGCAGATATCGTATCCACGGGAACCCACTGCTCTCAGCAGCCCAGACACACGGCTCGAAAAGTGAACATAGCCGTGTGGTAGCGAGTCGTTGGATTGACAGCTTCAAGGGCGTGAAAAACGCCGGCAACACCCAACTCGGCCCTCCGCCGCCTGGTCGGATCACCATGTTGACGTGTGCGCCAGATATCGCAGCAGAGTAGCATGTATCCCAAGAAGATTTACTGGCACCCAGAACGACGACTTCTCGCGCAGATTCGAGGTCCTTCGCACGATCCTTCAGGTGGATGGAATGGAAGAGCTTGCCCTGGAATTCGGACTGCCCTGGGAAGGTCGGCATAGACGGCTTGGAGGTGAGACCTGTAGCGACCACCAGCTTCTTCGCCTTGATGCCTCTCATCTTCGACGGCTCGTCGGCTGTGTTCGATACAAGCAAGATCCATTCTCCATACTCCACCACCTCCGCAGATTCGACCTTGGTATTCAGCCTCAGCCGCGACATCAAGTCATACTCCTCTGCAAACTGTCTCAGATATTCATTGACCACCGCGCCAGGAATATGCTCGCCAGGGCGCACTTTAAAGCGATCTGGACACATGGGGAAATCACCGAACTCATAGGAACCCAGCATGTTATTTGTCTTCAGGCCGGGATAAAGGCGTTCTTTAGCCCAGACTCCCCCAACCGATTTGGCAGAATCGAAGAGCGCAATTCGTGCTGAAGGATAGGCTTCGGAATAAGTCTTCGCCATCGCGAGGCCGTGCCACCCAGCCCCAACAATGGCGAGATCTAGTTCTTCGTCTGCCATATTTGACGAAGGTGCAGCGTTTCAAAGCAGTGAGTGAGTGGTAATCAGAGTGACAACCAAACTAATGGAGGCTCACTCTACCGATGACGGCCTACTCTTCTTCGATAGCAAACGTGCCTGTGCATGACAAGATGCGTAGATGCCAGCTAGCTCAGTATCAGTATCACTACCTCGTCAAACAATCAACGCGGCTGTGACCATGTGTTCCAAATATCTGAGGTTAAGATGATTCAGCGGTAGGCGACGTCCTGCTCATGTCATACTCACCTCTTGAGTTGTACAGAACACCCCGATAAATCAAACAGCAGGAGGCTGAAATCGAACGGAGATCCACGGCTTCGAAACGAAAGAAGAGGTTCGTTCTCATCATTCGCTGACCGACATCCTTGTTTTCCATTTGGACTCTCTGTTCATCCAATAGTATCATTGACGGGGCCTGTATTCTCTCGGTCTTGATAACAAAACCCTTGGTCCATCCAATTGTTGCTGGAGACTTAAGCCGTAG
This sequence comes from Exophiala aquamarina CBS 119918, assembly GCF_000709125.1. Classification (NCBI taxonomy): domain Eukaryota; kingdom Fungi; phylum Ascomycota; class Eurotiomycetes; order Chaetothyriales; family Herpotrichiellaceae; genus Exophiala; species Exophiala aquamarina. The sequence goes on along the minus strand of NW_013550574.1, from coordinate 260,753 downwards.
AGTCTCCAGCCCAAGGCCCGCCGTTTTCCCTCCGCAAATCGGCAGTCCCTTTCGGCAGATAACCGTGAAACCCGGGGTAATCCTTGCCCTGAGATACCGAGTGTTCAGCCACATTTCGGCTTGGGCTCTGGCTCTGGCTTTGGCTCTGCGGTGGCCTGGATGTAATCGTTTATTATTTGGCATGAATAAAATTCCTTACCTCAGCTTGTATATGACCAAGATCAGCAATGAGCCCCTCTTGGTCATCATAGGAGGCGCAAGGCCACCGCCTCAAGAAGAGATTTATTGCCGACCTTCAATCACGGCTTTCTGGTTTCGGGCCCGTCTGATGACCAGCTGGCTAGACGACCTCAAAATTGGGATATAAGAAAGCAGTGGCTGAGCTGCTGGCCAATATTCAAGAATCGAATTTCGACTGTCATTACTAAGGCGACAATCTTTTCTTTTTTTTATTTTACACAGGAGGCCGAACCTCTCCTGTCAGCCCCAGAACATCATACTATCCTTCTCTGTTTGCTCTCCAAAATATATATCTTCACCATGGCCGGACCTCCGTCGAGTGGCTACGGCGGTGCGTCGCTGCTGGACCTCTCGAAATACCCCACTGCACAGGAATTCGTGGCGCGATGCCATGAGTTCTTCCGTGAGGTTAAGGATTTGTATGTTTCAATGTTCTGATTTGGTGATTATTGTTTTATTTCATCGCTGCACATACGTTCCACAAGCCCACTACTATTTGCCATGTCATCATTTTGATCTGGCAAACCTACCTTCTAACATGTCACCATTTCCCTACTAGGACACCAGGCTCAGCCCTTGAAGCGCGGCTCAACCGCGACTACGGACCAGGCAACGTCTACTACGAGGATTTCTGCCGGTACATGCGACAGGGACTCAAGGAAGGCTGGGTGGCACAGGACGAGCTGGATGGGCCGCGGTATCGTCGTGGTCGCATCGCTGCGCCATCCGAAGACTCGTCCTTTATCTCAATTACTACTGTCTATGTGAGTTTGAGCTCATCTGGCCCTTCTTGTGATATGACACTTTCGTGATTTCGTCAATACATAATAAATATATTAACGATGTCTGAATGTGAAATGGACAGATGGAATCCGACGCCGAATACCGTGGACAATACCACAAACATCCGTATGGGGAGATCAATTGCGTGGTGCAGATCGACGAGGGCGCAGAGTTGAAGGGCATGCAGGGCTGGCAGGGAGCAGGCTGGACAAGCCCCGGCCCTGGTACCCATCATTACCCCGAAGTTCGCGGTGGCGGGCTCGTGGCGTTGTTCTTCCTCCCAGCCGGCAGGATCTCCTATGACGCGAAGCCTGGAGAGGCGCAACCTGTTTCGGTGTAGGAATATTGATATCTTGAAAATGTTAGGAGTGGTGGCTATATGACGGAAATTGAGCATTGAGTTGATAGGTGAAGGTTCTGCTGTTCCCAAGCCATTGCTTTCAGATATGGTAATCCAAAAATTCTGTTCAGTCACTGCCGCCATCAAAGAATGCACTATTGAATTGAGTCTCACTTCTGTGTGCGTGTACGGCTTTTTGTAGGGCCGTGCAATGGGAGAGTCATCATGTCGTCCATGATCATGCCTATATGTATAAGTCTTCAGATGCTGGCAGCGTGAATATCAGCTACTTGCTCCCCGAGTTCACTTGGTTAGAGTTAAAGTTCTTTCTTGAGGAAATGCTCAGGCTTATGGGTCGTTTCGAAATCGCAATGAACATAGGCCCTTTCCACGTCAGGCAAGCTCTCAAGCTTCATCTGCAATTCCTCTGCAACATCGTGACTGACGCGAAGACTCTCGTCAGGGTCCATGACCACATCGACCTCGACAACCAATCGAGGTCCAGAATGCCATGCGCGGACAGTATCGATCTGCTTGATTCGATCACTGTGGGTCATGCTCACGTAGGTGATGAGTTGTTGAGTTTCGGTGTCTGCAGTAATGCCAATGAGGAGTTGGAATTCTGAGTAAGCGGTGCGCAGCCACAAGACGGAGATCAATACGGATAGGATAATGGCACCCGAGGGATCTAGCCACCACCTGAGTTTGCTTCCACCCACAGACGTGAGGACACCAAAGCCGTTGATGAAAAGATCGTTGCGATGGTCCTCCCATAGAATGCGTACTTGGGAGTATTGATTTCTCAACGCCCAGCAATACAAGAACAATGCAAGTTTGGTGCAAAAAGCCACAGTGACGGCAATGACCGAAGGTAAGTGGAAATCCTTAGTTTCCTCTGCGGAACCGCGGACAAGTTCTTGGATGGAAAAGGCGATCAGGATGAAACTAACCGCAGTCATGAGAAAGCAAAAGACAATGTTTCCGGCTGTCTCGATCCGTGCCTTTCCGGCTGGGAACTTGCGAGCATCGACTTTTTGAACGGCTTTGTTGGAGAGAATCAAGGTGACATTGGAGAGGGGGTCAAAGACGGCATCCGCCATTGTTGTAAACAGAGACAGAGAGCCTGAGGCCACGGCACCATAGACTTGCAGGGCGGCTAGAATTATGTTGGCGAGAAAGCTTCCATAAACCGCGATCTGAAAGCGCAGATGGTTGGAGGTATGGGTGTCCCTCGCCTCGCGGACATGCTCATCCACTGGTTTTAAGAGTCTTTGAATCTGCTCGTTTTGTGACTCATAGAACTCGGTGACTTTGGAGCCAGGCGCTTTCCCTGCGATGACCATAGGATTGCAAATGGCATGGCGTTTGCGGGCGGTATTGGCCGTAATGCGGTCGAGCTCTGTTTTGGACTTGAGCCGTCGAGCGAGTTCTAGAGGGTCATGGGAAGATCGAGTGGGTGACTGGCTTTCGGTGTCAAAGGCAGAGGCCGTGCGGTGGCGGGAGATCATGTCTTCCTCTTGTATGGCAGATGTCTTTGCCTCGCCATGCAGTAGATGTGGGTTGGGCATTTGCTGATAGCCACTGCTCTCTTTGGAGGGGTGCCGATGGTGAGGATTGGTCGTGAGTTCGACAAATTGTTGGCCGGCGGGAGTGATGCCGTTCTTTTCCATGCTGGGCCTGTGTCTTTGTGGTAGATGGGTGGTGAGCGTGGTAGGCGGTGAGGGAAGCGGTACAGAGACTATTAGACGCAGGTTGGAGAGCGGTGATAAAATACTTGTTATTAGAATTTACCGTATGGGGGAATTAGGTGTATTAGGATGAGAAGAAATAGACTAGGTAGGACAACATGGCGGCGTCAGTAGCACCATCGTGGTATGGTTGAGGGCGATGTCTTGTTGAATGGCTGCCAGTAATGGACAAAGGATAGAAGCAGCTCCCTCCAGATTTTAGTGGCGGAGAAGGAAATGCCACGTGCGGGTGAGGGGAAGATAGAGTCACGTGGTGAAATGTAGTCACGTGAGAATATGTAGGCCAGACAGTCACGTGCAAACACCCTCACCTCTTGCCATGGCCATCCAGATGAAGGTTACTTTCAAAGGTAAATGCTCAAATATTAGATTTAGGCTTATTATTTTAGTCCTCCCGTCAAAAGAATACTCTGGCCCGTAAGATAACCGGTCTTGCACAACATCGTCACCACATTTGCGCATTCCTGCGGCGTGCCCAATCTTCCTACGGGAATATGCTTGACATCTCCTGGTGTGCCCTCGAGGAATTTAGCATCGGGTATCATGCCGGTCTCTCCAATCATTGCCGGAGCAACATCATTGACCGTGATGCCATCCTTGCCCAGTTTGTTGGCCAGGTTCTTGACCATGCCCATGAGTCCGGCCTTGGATGCTGCGTAGTGACACCCGTTGATTCCTCCGCCATATCCTGCAATGCTGCCCATCATGATGATCCGTCCCCACTTTTGCTCGATCATATGAGGCACAGCTAATTTAGCTAGAATAAATGGTGCTCGGAGGTTGATCAAGATGGTATGATCCCACTCTTCAACTGAGATGTCCACAATGTTTGGTATTCGCACGCCGTAGCCCGCATTTGCAATTAGAATGTCAGGCCCATGTCCATGTTCCCTTTCGACTTCCTTGTACAATCTCTGGATATCATCTGTGGAACCCATGTCCACCTGGTGTATTGATACCTTTTGGTCTGGCCTTGTAGGGAGCTCGGTCACAAGCTTATCGATGTTTGCCTTGCCCTTGGAATAGGTGAGCGCGAGATGGGCCCCGTACTTGTGGAGGTCGCGCGCGCAGCCGGCACCGATTCTAACAACCCACGATTAGCCATTTGCTCAGTGGCTAGACCCAAGTATGGAACAACCCACCCTCCTGAGGCGCCCGTTATGAGGGCCAATCTGCCCTTGATCTCGTTGTCGACCGACATGGTTCACGAGCCAGCTTGGACTGTGCAACGGCGTGGCTAAAGATCTGATCAAGCGTGGCAGTTATATGACTGGCCCGAAGCTGCAGTGGTCTTGCGGGGAGAAGTCAGAGGCAGCAGAGCCATTTGTTTGGCATCTGGCATTCGGATGCGGGGTTGACAATTGATGGATCCCTCTCCGCGTCGGTTGCAATCGGCAACCGGCCGTTGATCGCTATACGGCGTTTGCATCAATAGCCGCAGGATCTTCGCGGGTAGAACTGCGTGTAAAATGGAGACCTTCTTTGACCCCCAAATCCGCAAATGGACAAGGCTCAGAAGAACAAATTTCCATTCCAGTCCATTGGCCAGCTCATCCCATTGCTGGCACTGTTTTGCTGCCACTGCATCCCCTGTCCTCCAGCTGGGATATACCCGGCCGTCGTTGGAAATCCTGCCATTGGGGCCAATGATTGCATCCCATTGCCAGCCATCTGGTCGCCAGAGACGAAATCTCCCACGGCTTCGAGATCGAGCCACGAGAAGTCGTTCGCGGGGCTGTATTGCATGTATCCTTGAGCATCTACTCGCACACTCCCACTAGACGACAGTTGAGTTTCAGAAGCTGCAGGCGACTGGACCGGGTGATATATTTGTGTTGATGGCTTTGTTGGCTTCAACCACAACAACTCGAGGAGTCGTGCATATCGCGACCCCGGGTCTTGGGCTGACACCGAAGCTCTTTTCAACACCTCCATGGCCTGAAACACCAGTTGCCGGACCTGCCGCTCTTCCTGGTCTGTCATGACCCCGAAGGATCGAGCTTTGTAGAGAAACACAGCCGAGTAGATACTGTAGAGATAATATCTGAGTGGCATGTACCGTAGATATGTGCTGGGATCGATTTGGGTACTGAGCAACGTTAAATATGCCTTGGCTGCTGCCACACTGGCCCAAATAAACCGGGCATCTGGCATCGCACCGATATTGCTGAAAACATTGCGGAGATGGTCCCTCAGAGAATGTGCATCGGTCTTTGGTTTGTTCGCAATTGCTTGAGAGATGGCGGCTTGGAAGACAAATGCATTGGTATAGAGACACAGGTACTCGTACGACATCTGGAGAGTCACCTTGATATGAGGCGAGCATTCCAGTTTGCCCCAACTGGTGTTCCACCGTGCAATGGCGTTCCGGAAATCATCCACATACTTGACATAATCCCCCATGAGCATCATTTGTCCACTAGTCCGCATCCCAGAATAGAGAATGTCGTGGACATTGGAATAGAGCTGGGTCAAATCCAGGGTGGCTTGCATGATCTTGGCATAGTCTTCATCCCCAGGGCTTAACGGTTGCAGAGATGGGAAATCTTGCGATGATAGACCTGTCATCGGACCGGGCCCTCTAGACCAGAATGCTCTTCCAATTCGGACTGATATGAGTCGATCGGATACGTAGCAGTGGGCCCACGCCAACCGTTTGCGACCGTCGATTCGCGCTTCTTCTGCACTTTCTTGACGAAAGGCAGTCCGATCGAGGGCCAGGAAATACCCAGTACGCAGGGCCATGCCGACGTGCATCCAGGCCGATCGATCTTCTTCACCCCGGCCCACGGCTTCAATTCGATTTCGCAAGCCTTGGGGTTCCCATTCAGCCAGTAGTAGGAGAGCCTCGACCGCTTCCACCTCACAGTCATGCCCAGCGGCAATGCCTGATATGAGATCGTGCATGTAGCGTGAACAGCAGATGTGGATATTGGGTTGGTCAACCAGATCTTTGGATGCGATGGTAAGGACGGCGGTCAGGAGGTGTTTGTTATTGACCGCAAACTGGTCGAGCTGGGCTGGATCGAAGTACTTGCGGGGAACCAGGGGAAGGTATGGATGATAGTGCTCGGCATATCGTCTGACCAGTTCGTGGATGATGTCTGAGTTAAGATAGCCCTCGCGTACCAGGCGGTATGTCAAAACACCAGCATGGATGCCATTGATGGATCCCCTTGGTTCTGAGCTCGAGCCATTGTGCATGTTGTGATCTGACAAGTCGGTCTGACTGTGGATGCCGATGACTGCGTTGCGGTGGCTGGCCTCTCTGGTGGCAACATCTTTCAGCAACTGCCACGCATCGGATGGGTTTCTGGGGATGGTGTTGCCAATGGTGCTATCAGCGGTCGATGCTGAGTCGTCGTCTTCAACCACATTCCCTTGTGTCCCTCCTCCATTGGTGGGTGCGGCGTGGGTGTGGGTGCTGGTGCTGGTGCCGTTTGGGGTGCGGAGGGATTCGTGCGAAGGCGAAGGTTGCAGGAAAGGTGGTGGAGGTGGCTGCGTGCGAGAGCTGGGCTCGTGAACAGTGGTCAGGGGCGGCGGATGTGATTGAGTCGATAGCGTGGTGGTGGAGAGGTTCTTCTTCCTGATGCGACTCCCACCACGGTTGGAGGTACCTAGGACGCATTCCTTGCCCTCTTTCTTGCATCTCCCACAAGGCGGCGCGCCGCCTGAGGCCTCACTAGTGAATGATCAGTGGACATGGCTTGACAGCTTGACCCAAATGAAACGCATCGGCATGATAGAGTGATGGGAGACGAGAGGTTCGAAGATTGCCGACGACGGCTATTGCTCATCGTGCATCGCCATGCTGGGAGCAGTAGCCGTTGGAAATAGGCATACCGAGTACGGATCCCAAGCGAATGGGGTACCTTTCTGGGTACCTGGGGCCCCCAACCCGCGGCCCACTGTTTAACAAAGTTAACTGGAACTGGCAGACTTACAGGTCACATCGGCTCTTTCGCCCGCGGCAGGCAAAGCAGGCCCGAGAAACCCTGGAGACACGCTTCGCAGGAGGACTCTTATCGGCCATGGATTTAATTGATATGCGATGGCGATGGGTGATAGAGGTGGTGTTGAGATGAAAAGATGGAAATTTGTTGGATCGGCCTACCGTCTTTCTAGTACGGAGTATCTACCTGCCACTGGCAGACCAGCGTGGGCGGGTGGCTTTAGCAGGTGCACGTTGCTAGCCTGAGGGGCACCCAAGGGGCCCTCGGGCCTATTGCGACTGAGCCCCTAGCCTCCACTGGCCCTGCAACTCCCCAGTCAGTAGGTACCTAAGCTACTTGGGCAGTTCCGTTGGCGAAGCCACCTGACTGGAGCCCGAACAGGGGCCAGCGGGGAGGAAAGGGGTATCTTAACCCGCCCTAAGACTCTTAGACAGAGCCGGTTGCGGGCGGAACAGGCATGAACTCTCACCCCAGAGACTTGACCCCTCTTCCACAACTTTACAGTACATGTACATGTCCTCTCTACCATCTCCCCCCATCTTGAACCTCCCAACAGATACCTAGGCAGTTCATCCAGACGCTCGATACGAGGAAAAGAGGTACAGTACATCTACATCCACGGTCATACCACTTTTATCAACCATCTCTCCCACTCGCCATTTAGACAGCAGCCAACCGCCCGGGCTGCGGATGACCACTCAACTTTTCCATCACCCGTCCAGGAAGCACCACACTGCTCAGCTTGTTGACGCTACCGCCATGAGGCGGTTCACTCATCCTCATCTGGTTAGACGGCGCAATTCACTGCCAGGGATGTTGATTGCTCAGGCCCCATATTCGGCAAAGATTCAGAGGTCACATGCTACTCACCGAGGCATCTACCGATGGGCTGCTGCACTGATGGTTCCTGTTATCATTGGAGCTGTGATGAGGCAATAATATACTGAGTGTTTTGTGGTCAGAGATATGGGTGTTTTCACTACTGAAGTAATTAAGACAACCTGAACAGCATCAAATGGTACTACTGCCACAATGTTGGAATTATCTTGTTCCGAAGATCACCAGAGTCCTGTACAAGTACGGAGTGCTTCGGGTAGACCTACCAGTCACCCAGAGCACCCAGGAGTGAGCTTATGCATGTAGGTACTCCGAACCTCTAGCTATTAGATCACTTGTAAGTGGTGGGTTGGGGACCCTGGGGCATCCTGCTAGCGCTGCGATAGGCACCCGTCCGCCCCTTCCGCTTCCCTCCCTCCAACCCCCAATGCTATAAGTGCTCCAGACGAGGACTCCTTGCTGGCAGCTTCCCTTGCATGGGCGCGAAACACACGCCTAAGCGCGACTTGACGCGTCCCTGGCTCGCAAGGAAAATCCGGGGCAGTCACGTTATTATCATTTATTTGCCGCCAACCTTGAACAGCCCCATGAATACTCAGTTGTAAATTTTGAAGATTGCACAGAGAGAGACCCTCAGCAAGCATGAAACTCAAGTGAGGCAAAGCTACTACAAGAAGGCATCCAACATATCATATTGACAGGGCTCACACCCTCATTTGCCCACCACCTTCACGCGTCTCCTCCTACCCCCAGTCTACGTCAGACTCGATCCCAATTAATCATTCTTGTATCAACACTGCACCACCACAACCACCGCCACTCCACCACCGACACTCCTTTCAGAGGCCAACCAGGCCCTTGTACGACACCATTTGCAATGTGTTGATCTCCACTGCCATCATCCTCGGATTCATCACCTGGTGCAGCCTCTCGCTTCCCCTCAGGCTTGGCTTATTCGCCTTGCTCCTGCGCCTGACTGCCTACCTTCATTGCCTGCCATCGCATGGTCTCACTCTCTTGAAACTCCTTCCAACTCTCCCAAAATGGCTCAGGATCCGGAACCCGACCCCGCTCACCTCGAACGCATAGAGGCTGTTCGAGACGAGATAGCGCTTTATGAAGGCATGCTAGCAAGTCTACTTCATTCAGTTTCATATGGTGAATGCGAAGACGATGACTTGGAAACCCAGGAATCTCTTCGAGACACCAAAGCCAACCTCAAGGCCCTTCGTAAGCAGTTGCAGGACCTGGACTCTCCTCGTCAACCTCTAGATTCGACCAACATGCAATCAACAAGCAATCTCAACCACTTGTCCGACGTCGTCACTCCAGCAAGCGGCGCTACTCCAGATTCCTTTTCCTCCAGCCGATCAGATCATCTCATGCCACCACCAGCTCGTGAACCCTCTTTTCGAAAACGCCAGAGAAGCGACTATGACCACGATCATGATGAGCCAGAAACTAAGTCTCGCCGCACAACTCCAAACCTGTCCGCTGCACCGTCCCCTACACCATCAACAGACAGTTTCGATAGTCTCGACAGCCTCGATCTCGTTGATGACCCTTTCCTTGCGTCCATCTTTGGCGAGCACAAGGCCCGCGATGCGGGTCGGCAGCAAAAATACTTGAGTCGATTGGAGGAGAAAAGAAAGCAGGAACAGTTAGACGCAGAATTCGCCCAAAAGCTATCTCAGGAACTCAACGATCCCGGCAGTGCGCCGCAGAAGACACAGACTCTACCCAATCACTCTGCCGAATATTCCCAGTTGTTCTTGGACACCAATGGCTCCATTGGCAACCGCCCTGCCCCTGTCAAGCCCGAGTCTGATATCCCATCTGACAGACCTCAGGCTTCATTCGCTACCAACGCTGGTGAACCTTGGAGCAGGACACCTATTAAGAATGAAATGCATCCTCCAAGCCCCTCGACCCCTACTGTTCGAATCAAGCCTGAACTGACTCCAGGATCTGGCCCCGCAAATTACACCACCCCGGCCAGCACGTACCCACTGCCTTCGCGTACCCCAAGTTACGGAGGAATCAAGCCGGATATCAAATGGGAGGGCGGGCGATATCAAAGTACTCAGAACGTCCCAGCAATGACCATGCCGGGGACTCCCAATTCCGCTCCACCAGCCATGCCTGGAGCGTTTCCAGGTTCCAAGCCCTACGTCAGCACCGGTGGTAACTCCGTTTACAGCTATCCCCCTTACAACAGTGCGACCTCTTCTCTGGGTGCTGCATCACAATCTTATGTCTCGCCGTATGGTATTGGCAATCTACCTAGTCCGGCAGCTTCTTATGCGATTCCAGGCATGGAATATGCGGATCCCGCCAAGACGCAGGAGGAGTTGGAAGCACTCATGAAACATATCAGACCAGATGAAGAACTCACCAACGAGGAACTCGTCGAGCCTCCTCACAAACTCAAGGCCACGTTGATGCCCCACCAGCTCAAAGGTCTTGCATGGATGAGGAAAATGGAGGAAGGCTCGAATAAAGGAGGCATCTTGGCAGACGACATGGGCTTAGGAAAGACTGTTCAAAGTATCGCGTTGATCCTTGACCGCCCACCAGACCCAAGCTCTCACAGACCTACTCTTATCGTCGCTCCTGTCGCATTGATGCAGCAATGGGATCGAGAAATCAACAAGATGGTCAAACCGCGCCATCGCTTGCAGACTTATATTTATCACGGTTCCTCAAAGAAGGTTCCATGGGCCGCATTGAAGGTTTACGATGTAGTCCTAACCACATACGGTTCGCTGGCTGCCGAAATGAAGCGTCAACTGGCATGGGAGGAAAAACTGAGACTAGTTCCCGATGCACGGCCATCGGCTGCCGAGCACTGTCCCATCTTGGGTGACCGCTCTCATTTTCATCGAGTCATCTTGGACGAAGCCCAAAATATCAAGAACAGAATGGCAAAAGCCGCCGTGGCTGCGTGCCGGATCAGAGCTGACCATCGATGGGCATTGTCTGGTACCCCCATGCAAAACAATGTTGAAGAAATGTATAGTCTGGTCAAGTTTTGCCGCATCAGACCATACAACGACTGGGCTAAGTTTAGCAAAGACATTGCTGGTCCGATAAGAAGGAAGGGTAACGGCAGATATATCTCCGTCTCCGAGGAGGAGAAAGCAATGCAAACACTTCAGGCCCTCCTTCGAGCGATCTTGCTGCGTCGTACTAAGCAGTCCAAAGTTGACGGGAAGCCTATCCTTCAGCTACCTCCCAAAACCACAAGTGAAGACAGAATCGCCTTTGGCGAGGATGAGCTGACCTTTTACAAGGCATTGGAGAACAACGCTCAGATTCAGTTCAATAGGTTTCTGCAAAGAGGCGCCAATGGCGGCATTGGAAGGAATTACTCGAATGCTTTGGTTCTGCTCCTTCGTTTAAGACAAGCTTGCTGCCACCCACGCCTCGTGGTGGACAGCAATGATTTTATGGTTCAGGTCGCGGGTTCCCTGAGTCCTGACGACCTTATCAACAATGCAGCAGAACTGGACCCAAGAGTCGTTGCTCGCTTGAAAGATCTTGACGCTTTCGAATGCCCAATCTGTATGGATGCTGCTGAAAATCCTGTGGTCTTTCCCTGTGGCCACACTCTCTGCAATGATTGTCTAAGTAGACTGGTCGATCAATTCACTAACAATGAGGACGGCCTTGCAGCGTCTCCGACGTGTCCCCATTGTCGAGCTAAGATTGACTCAAAGAAGATCACCGATATTGTCAGCTTTCTCCGAGTTCATGATCCCACTCGACCAGGTATTCCTCCACTTGATGCCGTTGACGAGCATGGCGAAGAAGAAACCGAAAGTGATGACTCTGAAGATGAGGAGGACGGAGATGAAAGCTCCGACCTGGATGGATTTATCGTCCCGGATGACTATGAGTATCAATTAGACTCAGACTCGGCTCAAAAGAAGCGCAAAGGCCAAAATTCCATCCCACAAGAAACGCCCAAAGACAAGCAGTCAAAATCGAGAAAGTTGAACCCCAAGGTCCCCCAGAAAAGCCTTGCCATTCTTCGCAAGGAAGGCCTAAGGAATCAGGCCGCCAAGCGTCACTATCTAAAGCGTCTTCGCAAAACTTTTCAGCCTTCAGCAAAGACAATTAAAACGGTGCAGCTTCTCGAGGAAATCAAAGCCCGAGGAGAGAACGAAAAAACCATCGTTTTTTCAAACTTCACCTCTTTCCTTGACCTACTTGAGGTACCTTTGTATGACCACAAAGATTTTCGAAGTTATGTGCGTTATGATGGGTCGATGTCCTCGAACGATAGAAATTCCGCTGTTCTCGAGTTCACAGACAACCCCCATTGCAATATCATACTCGTCAGCCTCAAAGCGGGCAATGCTGGCCTCAATCTGACAGCCGCGAATCACGTTGTCATGCTTGATCCATTCTGGAACCCCTTTGTCGAATATCAAGCAGCAGACCGGTGCTACAGAATTGGCCAGCTCCGAGAGGTGACAGTTCATCGTGTTCTTATAAGTGGTGAAGGCTTCGAGGAAAAAGCCCCGGAACAAGGCTTTACTGTCGAAGATCGAATCCTCAATCTGCAAGAAAAGAAGCGACAGTTGGTTGAGACTGCTTTGGATGAATCTGCCGGCCGGAATGTGGCCAGATTAGGTGTTCGAGAGCTCGGTTATCTTTTCGGTCTCAACCGCATGTGAACAGTCATCGACCATTTTTGGCCTGATGTTCTAACTTCGGCTTGCACGCTACATGATTCAAGAGCATCAGGTTATTTCGATTCAACATTGTGCTAATAATTCTCGACATTCACAACTTACAACTGTATCAAAGAGGGTTGTACACGATATCACGACCTTGCACGAACATCCTAGATCAACCTCAGGCTCAGGCCAAACAGCCATGTTGCTATTAGAGCGGTGATCACCATTCTATGCTAGTGCGAGATCATTCTGCCATGGTCATACCGGACTGCACCAGTTATCCACGCTGTAGAACTATCCAATATAGTCCTAGGAGCAGTCAAAAGTTCTGTTCAAAAATACAAAGGGACTTCCTTTCTTCCATTGAATTCCACTATGCTCGAAGTCGCGTTACTGTTTCAATGCTTTATACGATGCTTTGTTCTGCCGATACTACCATGGAGGTTGGCCTTTGTCCTCTGCGATAACCACTCGAGTAAATACACAATGCCTCGTCTTTTCCTGATTGTCTGGCACGTTCGCGGTTCATTGTCACAGGTTATTCCTCGACCTCATTCTATTTGGATTTTCCAACCATCCTGCCTTCGAGATATATTTGCTTCTGTTCTTTGCACACACTAGCTCACATCCTCCCCATTTTGTCTTATTATATACTCATGAACCATCCTCTTTCTTCATCGAACATTGACAGATTTGGTACTAGCGATAAGTGATAGCTTTATCCTGACGTCTAATCTTCTCGATCCTATCTCACTCATATGGCCGGACAGATACACGGTGCTGGGACAGAGCCACCAACAGAACACATGCCAGCCTTGTCGGACTCCCTATCAGGCATGGGGCACAAGCCTGGCAAATGTACATCTGTTCTCGATGGCATCCTCGATGTCACATCTGAGCCTCAGATCACATGGCCACTACCTAAGGCTCAAGTTCTGACGTTCGACCGTACGGCAACAGGCGCTGATGAGATTGAGCCGTTTCCTGATCTACCAAATCCGGCAATCAATCTCATTCTCGCCCGGACGACTTTGCTCATACAGCTCGATGCCAACAAATACAATGGAGCATATGCGAAATTTCGCCCTAGACACCCCTTCGATTCCATCCACTCCCGCGTAAGTTCACACACTGGTCACATCAAGGAACACGAAAACCTAAACCGCTCCAAGGTAAATCTGGTTAAAGCATTCAATGTCATCAACCAGGTCCGCCAGAATCGCGCCGTAGGTAACAGGGGACAACCGCTCTCGCAAGGACGTCTTGCTACCAAAGTCGGGGCCAAATCCGACCAACCTCGAGATGAACTGCGGAAAGCCCTCAAGAAGCGCGTGGAGCAAGGCATCAAAGATGCTTTTGCGTACGAGCGCGAACACGGATGGGACATTGTAGTTGAGCCGCAACCCCTAGGTGAGTTCCGCGACTTCCATGACCCCTACTGGCACAGGCGAATAACTTCTCCCCTTCACCCCGGCACTGAGTTGACGAGAAACGTCATCACCGCACTTCTGATGCTGAAGAAAACCTTTCCTCTCCGATACTTGACTATTGATGTTAACCCCAGTGCTGTTTCACTCGGCCTCAATGGTCATCCCAGAACCAAGAGCACTATCAATATCAACGAGTTCAACACGAATGCGAAGAGGTTCAAGCCCAGTCGCGTCCTTGGTCTCCCATGTGACTCCTCCGACAGAGAGTGTTGTCGGCCACGGCGGTCTTCGTCGAATAAGCCTCGCTCGTCAAGCTCCATATCTACCACGGCGTCGTCTTTTGCATCCTTAGACCCCGATAAAAAGGCTCTCAAGGCCAAAACCGCGACACTTATGCGCCGTGTTGCCACAAAGCTCACAGTCCGCTGGGCCAGCAAGAAGCACACTGCCGCCTCTCGCCAGCAATCCACCTCGGGACGCGTTGTCAAAGACGAATCAGACCCTGACTGCGAGGATGACGACGACGAGTATGGCGCCGCTGCTGAGGTCCTCAAGCAGGAAGCGCACAGCAAGGAGAAGGTAAGCGCGTGGTTGACTCTCACCTTTGATGGTAAGCCATTCAACGAAATCGATGATGCCTCTGTAGCAGAGCTTGGGCCCATTGGGCCTCTTGACACGAGTTTGCCGGCGATACCTGTGCGTTCGACAGAGGAAGCTGTTCTTGCATCAGCGCCCTATTCAAGCCAGAGGGTTTTCGCTTCTGGCTCAAGCCTGCAGCCTCATCAGGAGACCCGGACCACCTCAGTTGCAGGTAAGGCAGACCATGGAAAAGCACTTCCAGTGTTCTCTCCAATCTCGACATTCTCACCCTTTGGCGCCTCCGCAGGCCACGCACCATCAGAGGATAGCTCAGATGAGAATGCCAGCGCCAATGGAGACGTTGCAGTCATGGAGACAGTGACGCTCCGGAAACCCATCATCCCAGCTCGCATGGTGTCCATCCGCACGAAATCGAAGCGTGCCCAAAAGGCACTCACCTCCCCAATCGTCCCAACACGCAGCCCACGAAAGGTTTTCCACCGTGCATCGAAAACAGGCGATCTCCGCGACATGGGCGACGCGGAAACAGACGCAGAATTCGAGGCTTCTCCAGCCGCAGCAGGGTCCGCGCGTGCTTTCCATGGCGCCTTCGTTGGCAGGTCGGGATCGTGTTTGCGTTTGCCCTCCGCGGGTGATGGTGGTGGTGGTGGTGGTGGTGCTGCTGCTGCTGCTGCTGCTGCTGACGCGACTGGCAGTTTCAAAGGAACGGTGAACGCGAACTTGAGCCTGAGCTTCAGCCAGCGCCAGCGCGAGTTTCTTCATCGGAAGCACCACCAAGACCAGGCCCCGCGCCAGAGCCTGGGCGCGAAGCTGAGCGGTGGTGGACCTGGTCGTGGTGGCTTGTTCAGAAAGTGAAGCGGACCAGATGAATGCAGAGAGGCCTTGGGATATCTCCTGCGTACATGCGGGTCAGTCCGAATGTTGGACTGAAACATCACACCTACATCGCGACTTCATTGTTTTGGACCATCTTTCTCTCACCCAATCTTCCTGCTAATACAGCAGTGGGTCTGTCTGTAGAAGTCTAGTCATGGTTCCATTTCTGAAATGTAGTTTCACTTGTTCTTTTGAGTGTGTATTTCTACCTTGCTTATTGTCGGGTCATGAGATTGGGATAGAGCAGCAAGCGATGAGTGTGGACCGAACAACCCTCGGTGGCCTAAGGTGTATGTTTAGTATGCTGTAGTGAGCATTATATTCGTACATCCATTGTGTTGCTCATGATATTCCTACTACCTGTTCCGCGCATTCCTATCCCACCAAGGAGGAATACACACTCAATCAAAAGGCACCGGTTTCTCACGAAGCCACCTCAAGACCATCTGGCGTAGTAGCTGACCCCTCGCTCTTCTCGCTATCAAGCACATAGCCAGGTGATTTCAACTCATCTAATTTCCCGACAACAAGCACCTTCCCGAGTTCCTCCTCTATCTCCTTCTTCCGCTGCTCCCACTCCTGTACCCTTGCAAGTCTCTCCTTCAGCTCCGTGATCTCCTTCTCCAAACCAAGCTTCTCCTTCTCGGTACCAATGCGCACCATCTCCCAGTCGTACCCTTCGTCTCCCAGACCAAGCACCAGGTTGAATGTGTGATACTTTCTCAGGCTTGCTCGTGTCGAGATAGTGATGAGAGTGATTCCTTTCTCCTTGCATCGCTCGTACAATAGTCCTTCGACATCGCTGGACACGGCTGATGTTCCCTCGTCTAGGAAAGCATATTTTGGTTCATGATAGAACAATCTTGCAATTCCCATACGTTGCTTCTCGCCGCCGGAAAGGACGTCCTTCCATTCCTTCCGAGTGTCCCATCCGCCCTCGCGTGCAAGTAGATGGCCTAGCTTTGCGTCTTCAAGAATGTGCTCAAGTTCATTGTCTCTCCTTTGAGCGTCGCCCATGTCCATTTCGGTATGGGGGTAAATGACTTGGTCACGCAGCGTTCCGATACTGAGGTACGGCCGTTGTGGTAGGAACATTATCCCATCTTGGCCAACGGAGCGGGGTCGAGAAACAAGTCCTCGATATACTGGCCATAAGCCTGCGACGATACGGGCAACGGCAGATTTACCGACGCCATTGCTGCCGGATATGAGGAGGTGCTCACCACTATGAACGACGAAGGAAAGAGATTCGATTAGTTCGTCGCCACCATACGGCCACAGTGAGGGAGCAACAACCGGGACGTCCTCCAATCTAACGCCGTCAAAGCCAGCGTGGACGGTACCTTGAACATCGGTCAGAGAGAATAGTTCAAACCGGCCAGGACTACGCCGCTGACTAGGCGCACCATAAGCGTTGGCATGAACCCGGTGCAATGTGGAAACCAATTGATAGACACGTGAGGTATATCCTGCAAGTTCAGACAAATCTTTGATGCTGTACATCATGCGACCCCCCGCATCTGCCAGAGAGAGCATTAGACGTTTGTTGGTGATGAAGTCTTTCATGTGAGATCGTTCGCGTATGGATTCGGTGACCTCTGCAGCTGCCGAACCGGGAGTCTCAAGCAAGGCATCGAATCCCGCCCATGCTGGGAGGTAGACCGGGATAGAGGTGATGACATATCCAAAAGCTGACCAGGAGTATTTCAGAATGAAGTCCTCGAGCATGTTGTACCGGACCTTCACGTTATAGATTCCTTCCATCCAGCTCCGGAGTTCCTTGAAGGATCTGTTCAGGTAGACCTTTTCTACATCCGCGCCACCGTAGAATGCAACTTCTTCGGCGTTGGCAATCAACCGAGAATGAAGGCCTCTAAAATCGCCTTCCTTCTTACCTTCCACGGCTTTTAACTTTCCAAATGGTGGAGACAACCGTCGAAGCAGTGTTGCGGTTGCGAAGTAGTTGGATAGAAGGCCAGTGAGTGCCAACGGTCCGAGAGAGCGGTATAGTTGGTAATTGAAGACGAAGATGTCCACAAGAGGTTTTCCTAAAGAAGAGTACAAGGATGCGGCAGCGGTACAAAAGAGAGTGAGATCTTGGGTAATGAATTGATCGGCGCCCTGTCCCACGCCGCCATCTAGATTGGTGAGTTTATAGTAGTTGAGGTTGGGGTGGAGGTACAAATCATGAATGTACCGAGTAAGTCTTGTCCGGAAGGCGATGGAAATCTTAGACTGTAAGAACTTGATCATAGAATTCGTGTAGGAAGCCAAGGTGCCGACAGACAGCCATCTTAGAATGCCCATCAAGAAGGACTTGCCCTGGCCAGCAACCAAATCACGAACAATAGCACCATCCAACCTGGCGACGACTAGGGAAAGATATGTCCGTAGGATCAGAAAGACTGCATGACTCAACAATAGGGCCGTCTCCTTGCTGCGAAAGCGGGGTATCATGATATTTAACAAGCTGAGAAACTGGTGGAGGAAGGCCAGATTGAGGCCGGGTTTGGTCTGGGGAGGCGGGCCATAGGCCGGAGTGGAGGCACCGCTGCCAATGCGAGTGACTCGTGGAGGAGTCAGAAAAAGTCGTCGATGGGCATCGAAGGTTGTGGGACGGGTCGGATGAATGACGACTTTTGAGGTGGTGTTGCCTTTGGGAACATAGATGATGCGCTCTCCTCCCTTCCCTCTGAGGCCACTATTCTTTCTCAGCAAAGTTCGACCTTGAACCTTGTCCTGAGATCTTTGCTGCCACCATCTATACCCGCCATAGCTGGTCGAGAGGATAGAGAGGAGGAGGGCAGCGGTGGCCGCAAGTTTGAAAGATTTGGGTGTTCTCCGAAGGCGTGTTCGGAGCAGATTTCCGTAGTGGTTGTAGATGAGCATTAAAGGATCCTCCTTGGACTGGGCCGCCATGGCGACAGTAGGGAGGATATGTGTGATGAGGTCGATAGTGTTGAAGGCGCTATAGAGGGGAACAGTGGGTGTTCATCGTAGCCCGCGCTATAACGGGATTCTGCTCATGCGTTGCAGAAGGGGGATCGAAGTGTGGGTGCTGTGTGATAGAGAGGCCGTGTACATGACACATGTGCAGAGTTCGAGTGGGCGTGATATGATGGTGGTTGTAGTTGAGGATGGATGGCGGGTTCAGTTGATTGACATGTGAAGTCTTGAGCCGAGGTTACTCAGTCACGTGCAGTGACATGTCAGCTTGGGGCCTTGTCACATGACTATTAGTTATTTGACTATTAGTTATTTCCTGCCAAATTTGCATGGGCGTGGGTATGTATCAACGAGGTCTCGGTCAGTTCATCTATTGTGGCCATTTCTGTTCCAAACATCAAAGTATATACCAATGATTCCTTGGATATCCCAAATTCCCGTTGAATCATGAAAGACTCCCGAATATGCCCTTTTGTTCAGAGATCGGAGTCAACAAGGACCCTTTCTCAACTGCATTTTCCAAGTTGTTCAGCACCAACAATTCCATATCTCGCTGGGTCTCGATCGTGCTGGTTCCGAGATGGGGTACAATGAAAGCACGGGGATTCGTAGCCAGTCCCGGGTTCACGATGGGTTCGTCCTCAAACACATCCAACCCCACGGCAGACACTTTCCCGCTTTCGAGGGCAGCGACGAGATCGGTTTCTTTCATCAAAGCGCCTCGGGCGGTGTTCACAATCACCACTCCATCCTTCATCTTGGCAAATTCTGGAGCGGAAATGATGTGACGCGTGTTGGGGTTGAGAGCCAGGTTGAGGCTGAGTACATCTGACTGGGCCAGTAGTTCGTCGAATGATAGATAAGCGGCATCTCCCTCGAGCTCCGGAGACAGTCGCGTACGGTTATGGTAGACAATTTTCGCCCCGAATGCTCGCGCGCGGTGCGCAAATGCCTATTCCGAGATGATCAGATTGAGATGCGTGGTTATTCGTATCGTAGACAACTCACCCTCCCAATACCACCCATTCCCAGGATCCCGACGACTTTCCCCTTGGGATCATGGCCAAGAGGGGCCTGGCCCTTCCACCCACCGGCCTTGATCGCTGCTAAATGAGGCCAAGCTTGTCGGAGAGCGCCCAGCAATAGAAAAATGCCAATGTCAGCGGTTGCATCATCTACAGCAATGGGCGTACTGGAGACCTGTAGTCCTTTGCTGGTTACAGCGTCGACATCGATGTTATCGTAGCCGGCACCATTATGACAGATGTACTTGAGGGACTTCGGCAGGACGGACACGAGTTCTTGGTTGAAAGGGCCGGTCTCCGAGACCGAAGTGTTAGATCGGTAAAGAGCGACAACATCATCGTATTCGCCCTTTTTACAATTCTGGAGGAATTCCTCACGGGTGCCTGTGCGAAACTCTTTCAGATTGTACTTTGAGCCAAATGCCTCCCATTCCTTGTTGACGTGGGTCAACCCGCCGATTAGTAGCACTGTCGGTTTCGACATGGTAGAGAGATGCCGATGTATCAAAGCTGATCTAGATATTATTTTGTGGGCCATGCAGGGCTTTTAAATGCAGGACATCGGGATTGAGAGCGAAACCGGAATATTTAATCGGCGTTGTGCGCAATATATGTTTTAGCAGGCATCTAACGTCAGCTGCTGGACGGGCACGAGACAAATAATTACACAGCTTGAGGTCAGGCAAAGAAAGGAAGGTCAGTACAAACATCCGGTATTCTACATAGGAACTGGTTCGAGGAGCCTTCCAATGTACCTACAGGTTTAGCGACGGATAATTTGGACGATCGGCGTTTGAAGCCGAGTTGCCTGAGTTGGGGATTTCGAGTGAGGGGACTGATTATGTATGTAGAGTACATCGATATTGTGTTTTGATTTCTGAGGCCCGAAGAATTGGACACGCAATGGAGCTGGACAGATCGGATTCAGTTGGCAGTAGGCTCTTGCTGACTGACTGGGTCACTATGAGACTCTTAGTTAAGTACAGCAATGCATATTACACCTCGACATCGTATTACAATGAGTAGAACAAAGGGCGTTAGATGCGTCAATATCCGCATCGCGTCGTGTTGGGCGGTGGGGAGCGGCTGTTCTCTCCTGGATCCTCTTCCTCAGACAAACCCCCACGGCTGCGGCAATCGACACGGCGGACGGACCTCTTCGCCGATGATTACTGCAATCACACTGTGGAAGGATTATTACCTGTTATTCTTCGACGCCTGCCGAATTCCCCAGAACCCATAATTCGGAGAAAGGTGTACCAACCTTGACTGGGTAATCTGTTTCCGTGGGGGTCCCTACAATAATAGCCCAAGCGGGCGTGCATCGTCTACTCGTAGGACTGGTAGGACTGCGAACAGGAACAGGAGTATGACTATGACTATGATATACTCTGCCCACGTCAAGCATTAACACAGGACAGGAGAACAAAACGCTTGCAGATTCTAACATCAGAACTCGACAACACAAATAGTGCATCTCCAAACATGTCTGCCACCACCACCGACACCAATAGCGTTCAGGCTCTTGTCCTTCACGGGCCCAAAGATCTCAGACTGGTGACTGACCCTCTTCTCTTCTGAGTCAATGCAAACTAATGTTAGGTTCCAGGAAACACGCAGCCTACCTGCTCCTTGTGCAGGGGAGGTCCAAATAGCGATCAAAGCAACTGGTATTTGCGGATCAGACTTACACTATTACAACCACGGGCGCAATGGCAACTTTGTTCTTCAATCACCCTTGGTGCTGGGCCATGAAGCCTCTGGCATTGTCACAGCCCTCTCCCACTCACGGGACGCTGCCAGCGCGAATGGACACACTCCCTCGTCGGATCTACAGGTAGGAGATAGAGTAGCCCTAGAGGTTGGCTTCCCCTGCCGGACGTGTCTCTTATGTGCAGCTGGTCGCTACAATCTATGTCCCAAGCTATCCTTCCGATCATCAGCAAAGACCTTTCCTCATCTGGATGGCACCCTGCAGACCACAATCTCACAGCCAGAAGACATGTGCCACAAGCTTCCCGACAACGTCACCTTCGAGCAGGGCGCTTTGATCGAACCTTTGGCTGTGTCACTCCACGCGCTCAATCGAAGCCAGACTGCCGGTTCCGCTGCGGGCGTTCCTTTGGTCGGTTCGTCTGCTTTGGTGCTGGGTGCCGGTGCTGTAGGCATGTTGACTGCTGCGGCTCTATCGGTTGCCGGGGTTTCAGAAATTGTCATTGCCGATATTGATGCGCCCAGACTGAAGATTGCCGAGGCGCTCGCAGGCGGCAAGCATAAACTCAAGACGTACTTGCTGCCACGAAAACCGCCAGCCTCTGCCATCGAAGAGACCTTTGCCGGGGCCCAGGAGCTCGCAGCACAACTGGCCAGATCGGCAGGCTTACCTACCGGGTTTGACCGGGTCTTCGAATGCACCGGCGTCCCCTCGTGCGTGCAAATTGGAATCTTCGCTGCCACAGCTGGAGGGAAGTTAGTTTTGGTTGGGATGGGAACGCCAACTCAAACATTGCCGTTGGGAGCCGCTGCTCTGAGAGAAGTAGACATCATTGGCGTCTTCCGATACGCCAATTGCTACCCGGCAGCCATCGCATTATTTGCCAGTGGCAAGCTAGACGGCGTAGCAGATGATCTTGTCACCCATCGAGTCGCACTCTCCGAGGGCGATAAGGCCTTTAGACTAGCTGCAAATCAAGCGAAGGAGGGAGAAGATGAAGGGAGAGTGCCTGTCAAGGTGGTTATAACCTCGTAATGCACTTTGAGACGCCATGTGCATGGGATTGGAATTTTCCTGCCTTGGTCAAATTGTGAGACTTCGCAAGCGTGGGATAAGCGAGTCACGGGGCTGAAGGCATGGAGCCCACCAGCATCCTCCTGTTTTTCTTATTCTCAAAAAGGCAAGTTTCTGGAAACCTTTTAGGTCAGAAAAGTTTTCTGAGCTTCGAGTAAGGAGCTCACCTGGGTGTGAAATGGATAGTGCGTTGTCAGCGAGGCTTCGGGTTCAGGCCAGACGCGTCAGGGGGCGAGCCAGGCCACCGATCATCTTCCCCAGCACGGTAGTCTATATTGTTCCGGCTGTATCGCAACAGTGCGCCATCAGGAATTGATTAATTAATATTAATATACACACAGTACGCAGTAGCGACTCGACCGCCGCGAGATAATGCAGCTGATAACGCGGGTGTCCAGTCGCGTCGCGTCGCGTCACGTGTGGGTCCGGCAAATGACGTCAACTCCGGAATCCTCTCCGACAATACAATGCATTGTTTCCTTTATTTTTTTTCCCGCAGTTTCAACTCCCAAGACTCAGTTAGAAGCCTGCTCACATTTATAGGTCCAAGAAATCCCCGCCCGGCTCAAGCTCACAGTACATATAGCATGTCCACTCGCAAAATTCTCGTCACTGGTGCAACAGGCAAGCAAGGAGGAGCTGTTGTTGAGGCTCTGCTCGCAAAGCCTCCTCCCTACGATTTTCAAATCCTCGCCCTCACTCGCAAGATCACCTCCTCTGCAGCCAAAGCTCTTGCAGCCAAGCAAAAAGTTACACTCGTTGAAGGCGATCTTGGCGACCCCGGAAGCATCTTCACAAAGGCCGGGGGGGTGGGCTCAGTTTACGCAGTCTTTTGCGTCACATTACCCTCACTCAAGAAGAACACTGAGAACGAGGAAACCAGGCAAGGGAACAATCTCATTGGTGCTGCAATCGCCCACGATGTGAAACACTTTGTCTATTCTTCTGTCGATCGTGGAGGGCCAACTCAATCTGATGTAGATGCGACAGACGTCCCGCATTTTATCTCAAAGGCAAGTTGACTCGATGGCACCCACCCCAACTCGGAGACAATGACTGATTCGACCTAGTACCAAACCGAAAAGCACCTGCAGGAAAAGTCTCTAAGTTGTGGAATGACCTACACAATCTTACGCCCCGTTGCCTTCATGGAGAATCTGACTCCCAACTTTGGTGGGCGCATGTTTGCCACCATGTGGAAAAGTATGGGAACAAAGAAGCTGCAGATAATCTCAACCCATGACATCGGAGTCTTCGCTGCCCAAGCAATATCTTCTCCTGAGACCGATGACTACAGGAACACGGCAATCAGCTTGGCTGGTGATGAGCTCACCCAGGCAGAGGCCAATGAGGTCTTCTGGAAAGTGCTAGGCCGCCCAATGCCCCTCACGTACGGATTGTTGGGCACGCTGCTCCAAAAGGCTATCCCCGAACTTGGCATAATGTTCAATTGGTTTGTCAACCATGGATATGGTGCCGATGTTGCTCAGGGCCGTTTGTTGAACAGTGAGCTTCTTGACTTTGAGGCTTGGCTACGAGTAAAAAGCGGTTTCAAGAGGTGAAGTGGAGGATTTTTGTTTGATTAGGAGCTTGACTGCAGGGGGGCACGCGACAGTGCTGATTGACGGGGAAAGCTTGGGCAATATCATTCAACTTGGGCCGTGGTGCAGCGTCTCATCTCATTCGTCTAAGCGAGGCGCGGAAATAGCTAGCATGGGGTGCGGAGTTGCCATTTGCCTGTCGTCACTCTGTCCTTCAATGGACCATGGGAAGCAGGCACAGATATTCCAGGTTCTGGGCTGTTTATCCTTTAATTACTTTCGTGTGTCACGTTGGCCAAGGCTGATGTCATATACCAAGAACGGAGCAAACGAGTACGGAGTACATACGAGTAGGTCTGTACAGTATGTGGTCTCGGCCGGCGTGGCCTACCGAGAACCGAGTAGTGACAGGTTTTAGCGAAGGCAAGGTGGGCATATTTTGCAAGAATAGCTGTCACACCAGCTTGATGGCGAGACTGATCGCTAGACGCGCGGGACAATGCTACTTGGTACTGCACGTTCCTTGCAACCCTCTTTGGCTGTTGGAACTCCGAGCTATCCGGGCCCGATCTCGAAATACATCCAACGCGTCACACATGGGAATATATGTTTCCATGGTAAGTCATTGGAGAAGAGCACATGGCCGCAGATGGCCACTTCTGGCCGTGCCATTGAGGCTGAGGCGGTCACCAGCCAGGTCAGTGGGATGCTCAAGTGGTGCAAACATCGAGATGCAGAACATGCAGCTGACAGGTCACGATTGGCGGGGAAGGCCCGCGCTATCTGATGCTAGTGCCGACTAGGGCGGCGCTAAACTGGATTTGAAACACGTGCTAAGGTTTGAAGCAACTTCATTTTCACCTCTCAGCAGCCCCTGATTTCCCGAGTCCTCCCACTTTTTGACCAGCTCCTCCTCCATCAGCCAGAGGAGGAGATGAAAGGGGTCGAAAGGACCTTGAATTCTTGAGCCACTGACGGCCATTGGCACCCATGACATATTGCGCAATCCTTTGACAGGTGGCTTGTGAACTATCAGTGAGGTTGGGACCTGGGAGTCGCACAGGCTCATTTCGCTCATTGCCTGCCTGACCAGTGCTCACTTCACTCAGCGCCATGGAACAATGCAAGGAACAATAGCAACCGGCAGATGCCTGCCGGCGAGGCTCCATATAGCATATTGCAGTGGATGCTCCCGAATCCACCAGGCTTTATCGCTTCTATCGCAGATCTGCAGCCAGATCCGCACCAAACCAAGCTTCAAACCCGTACCCCGGTCCACCACGCGGGGCGGATGGATGGTTTGAAACGCCAACGACCTCATGTTCTGGCCCTTGACTGCATATTCGGACCGTCAACGAGCATGCATTGGTTGCATGCACCCGAAGCTTGTACACCTACCACACCTTAAAACTGGTGTTCTCTCCCGTAGACAGGGCTGTTGATCATCATCCCGCAACCTGCTTCCTGGTAAGGGGTCAGTCCTAATCACCATGGATCAAGGCTCTCGGATCAAACGGTTCCATCACCTCCTTGCGCTTAGATGTCGATCGGAAATTCCCATATTCATGCTACACGACCCGTTTTGTTGGTCAAGGCGTCGTGTCCTCGTGAACATTTGCCACGCTTCACCTTATCCGCTGGTCGAAAGTGAACCACCTCTTTTCCTCGCTTATCGTCCTACCATTCTTGCTATTGTTCTTTCTGCCAACACAAGACACTGCACAATGCTTGCGCAAGCATTGTAAGGCTTCGTTGTTCTTGAGGACAATGCCAACTTAGTCACTCCTTCACGTCCTCATTGTCTTTGTGCTTTCTTTCACTCCTTTGATCAGGCAGCCGGCAGCGCCGCACATTTAACAAATCACGATCTTTCTTGACACTCGACCGCTTAGGATCAAACCAAGACGCTCATTGCAAGATACCACATTCGAACTCGAACATTTTCAACGCACAAACACATCCACTTCAGTTAGGAACCAAACCATTTCAACCACTACTATCGAAAAAGTCCACTTCGCTGGCCGAGTATCACATATTCAGCAGACCCAGATATTCCAGTTCCACCACTATGCCTTCGAAATCTCTTCTGCGCAGCGCCCTCATCGGGTTGCTTGCTTCTACAACCTTTCTCTCCGTTGCCACTGCGCATAGTTGGGTTGAGCAATTGATGGTCATCGCGCCTAATGGTACAATGGTCGGTCAGCCTGGGTTTCCCCGTGGCAACGTCTTGCGCAGCACCCCTGGTTTTGGCGATCCTGCTATGGTCAACTTGATTCCTCCCGATGGGCGCCCAGCAAACCAGATCCAACCTCAAGACTTGATGTGCAAAATCAGCCAAAGTTCTCAGACACAAACCGACGGCAGCCCAAGACTGCAGGCCGCTCCTGGCTCCGCTGTTGGTCTGAGATATCAAGAAAATGGACATGTGAGCCTTCCTGGCACCCAAGCCGGCAAGCCTCAGAATCGAGGAACTGTCTACGTCTATGGTACCACTCAGCCTAGTCCAGACGACTCCTTCCTCGCAATCCATCGAGTGTGGACTCCGGACGGCTCTGGTGGTGATCGTCGTGGCGTTCTTCTTTCTACCCAGAACTTTGATGATGGCCAGTGCTACCAGGTCAATGGTGGTGCAATCTCCAGCCAACGCCAAGGGCAATACGGGCACCCCTTCAACATGGTCATGGGTAGTGATCTTTGGTGCCAACAAGATATCCAGATCCCGACCTCTGCCCCTAGCGGCAAGCCCTATACCCTTTACTGGGTTTGGGATTGGCCGACTCTGCCTGGTACCCCTGGTTTCCCTGAAGGCAAACAAGAAATCTACACCACCTGCATGGACATTGATATCACCAGTGACTTTGGTGTCGAAATTATATCTAAGGCACAAGGTAGTGCCTGGATAGATCAGCCAGCTGATCAAGCCGCAATTAAAGCCCAAGTGCTTGATATTGCCAATCCTACTGCAGTTACAGGTCAGACAATTCCTTTTACCGAAACTGCCACTTTCTCCCCACCAGCCCCGTCTAGCAGCTCGCAGATGCTAACCACGTCCTCTACAGGCTCGACCATCGCCTTCTCAGCTTCAGCAACAGGTCCAGTTGCCGGTGCTGCAAGTGATGCTAGTGTCGCACTTGCAACGCACACAGCGACTGGCGAGCCAGATTTTTTGACTGTTCACACAGGCTCAACTGCTGGACCTGGTGTCGAGACTCAGACTTTTACCGTTCAGCCCATCGCCGCAACAGCTGCTGCTGGTCAAGGACAGGGACCTCCCAATGGAGGTGGTGGCCGTGGAGGTCGAGGTAAGAACACAATCGAAACTTCCAATCGTGCCGGCAGAAGATTCAAGCTAATCATTCATGCCAATGGACCAGAACCAGAGATTACCTCCGTACCAGCTATCAACAATCAAGCTGGTGTCCTCACCTTGACCGAGTATGACTCTGTCACTGAGACCGTTTATGAGACAGTGTACCAAACTATGTACACTAAGCGTGATGCAGGTCAGTATGATTATTCTACCACTCCCTTGCCCGATTACCCCTCACCTGCCGGAGCGTCCACTGAGGACGGACCTTGGTCTCGCATTGGAAAACACTTTGGACATGGTCGACCTGCTTGGGCCACTGGCACGCTTCCTGGAAACTGGACTTGGGAACAGCACAATAACGCTTCCCGGGGTGCTTGGTTTTCTCCACTTGCTCCATCATCGGCGTTTTACACCACTCAAGCTTCCGCAACAGCGGACAGGAACTCGGCTGCAACGGGATATGTCATGACCATGCCTGGTGGTACGGTTATGACTGTTTCTGCAGAGGTCGAGACTGAGCTTTCGACCGCCGCATACGCCTCGATGGATTCAGCATCTCCCACTCTGGAAGCCCGCGCTGAAGCTACAGATACCTCGGTGGTCACACTCATGGACCTCAAAAGCTACGGCATTCAAGAACTCAAGCCAACAGGTGCTGTGAACAGCACTGAAGCTCATATACAACCTGGTCCATCTAACCGCACAAGCACATGGGGCTATGCTCGCTCTGCCATGCCACACCATCCACACAGTGGGATTGGTAATCAAGGAGTCCAACAAGCTGCTCAAGGCTGTTCGCAATCTGGTTCGGCATATACCAGCAATTCGTGGGATATCGGCGCCGTTCATCCTGACGCTACTTCCTCAGGGGCATCCTTTCAAACCTTCCCGCCAATGGAATCCGACCCGGGCTCAGGGCCAATTTATAAACGCTTTGCTTTCCAGAATCATTTACTGACCACTTCTGCTGCAGTTCCTCGAGTCACATCTGCACTTTCGATCGGCATTCGCGCCACAGACCCTGAACCGGCCAGTACAGCGCATTCAGCCTTCCGCCTCCGCGCTCGGAACCCGTTTGTATGGCTAGGCTGGCAGCAGGACAAGGATGAGGAGGCTCAACCCACCCCGACCCTTCATCTATGAAACTCAGACCTGATGTATTTTGTCTTGCATGGAGTGGGGAGAAGGCGCGACGTCTATTGAGAGGAGGATTGGTGAATACTTTTTCGACAACTGCACATATTGCATTGCATATTTTTGCATTCTCGATCGTGCCGGTACCAATTTAACGAACCAGATCATAGCTATGATATGATACATAAAGCATACTAGTCCAATCTGTCCATCCCACATGTTGCTGATGTGATGATTTCGCCTAGACGTACAATTAAATATAAATGAAAAGTAAGGTTTCATCTCCAGTCTTCTTGCTTTTCCCGCCGCTTTTTTTGCCTTGCCTTTGTCTGGACCCTTTCCCGCAATTCAAAGCATGATTTAGTTACGCGTTCCTTTGCTTCTCGTGGACGACGCCGTGTCAATAAATTACCAATCCAGCGCCTACGGTGTAGTAAATCTCCCCTCATGTAGCTCCGGCGGCGTATTCAGCCCCAGAATGCAAGCTGATCACCTGATATTCTGCTGATAGATCAGCGCTGAGTCAGCGACTCACTGTGGCAATCTGGCCTCTGCCCCGTTGTCATGTCCACTGTTGATATACAATTCGTCCACCACTGACTCACGCCATGGGAATCAGAATTTCGCCTCTTACCAAAGGAGTTGGTAAACGCTTCTCAGAAAGGTAAGACAGCGGCGGCGATTTCGTGAAGAAGAAGCTACTCTGGCTCCGCGCCGGGGCTCTAGTTGGGATTTCACACACACCTTCATATGATTCCTGGGACACACTACTCTGATTCCAAGAGCTGAGAGCTTAACCCCATCGTTCCCATACCCTTTGGTTTATTCCTCTCTTCCTCGGAAGCCCGTTCCTACCAAAATGATAGCCTCTTCCTGGGTTAAGCAGTCCGTCATCACTGTGCTTTGTGTGCTGGGTATCCCGTCCTACCTCTCCGCTCCGAAGCCCATCTCTGTTTCCCTGGAAGGCGAGTCCACCATCACAGTACCCGCCAACCGAGCCATCATTTCACTACGCATCTATTCCGAAGGGCCCAAGCAGGACAAGGTCGCGGATGAAGTCCGCAAGGCTGCTGACGAGATCCTCGGCACCCTGAGGCCACTCGCGCAGGTCGCCACCTCGCCGTCCTCGCACAATCTCACCAGTAATGCCACCACTATTTCGATTGTCCCGGACGAACCCGCCATTGTCGATCTGTCAGTCACCGCATTCCGGAGCTATTCGTATCAGATACCCGGCTCTTTCCTCAAGTCCGAGACACCAAAGTACGAGTCCTCCATCGAAATCGAAGCAGAGTTCCGCTGCTTCGATGCCCTCGGAAGCCTGCTTGCGCAAGTCAGCAAAATACCCTTGGTAAATGTGCAATCCTTGAAGTGGAAACTCGACGACACCACCAAGAGGAAGCTTCTCGTCAAATGCCGCGAGCAGGCCATGGTTGACGCCCTGGAGAAAGTCCACGCCTACGTTCGGCCCCTGGGGATGGACAAGGTACGCGCAATCCGCGTGACAGAAAGCTATCAGCGCAGCTCCGGAGTCGTCATGGCGGACCTCCTGGGGGGCGGCGTGCGCTTCCAGCAGGGCGCAGACGACTGGAGCCGACAGGAGACGCTAATGATGGGCAGTAGTGAGCTGCCAGGCGATGACCAGCCTTCAAAGACGTTGAAGCTTGAGCCCAAGACACTGGTAATCGCCGCGCACATCGACGGCGAATTCTGTGCTTGGAAAACCGGCCTGGAGGCTTGGTTCAGGAGAGGGGGCGTCACTCCAATACAGATTCAAGGGTGAAATAGGTACGAATGGGTGGTAGAGAGTACGGGTTTTCTGTCTCTTACGCTGCTTGGTTTCTCCCGCATTGTATTTATGGTGACATTGATAATTGGAGAGATACGCCCACTGATTTTTGATAGCCACGTAAACCATATATTATCTATTTGAGACTCGATGGTTGTGGTCCAACTGTTCTTGTGAGTGGAATGGAGAAGGGATATCTATTTGTCGGTTTGGAGGAGGGCCCAGGTCAAAGTGGCAAGGATAGTAGGCTGATTTAGGCAAGCGCTGCTAGTAAATCCGATGCCGCTTTTGACATGTTCTGCATCTCGGTTGGTCGGCAATCGACCTCACGAGCAACGACTTATCAGCATCTCAGCCACCCAACCCAGCATGCTTTTGCCCCAGAGTATGCCTCCGCAGCCAATGAAGTAGGCCTCAGGCGCTATCACCGCCAGGGAGCAAAGATATTGTTGCATGTCATGTCTTCGACGGCCTCGCGGTCGTACCCAAGAACGAATACTCTTGGCTCAGCAAAGGTCGATTGCCACACGTGCTTGCGATTGCGGAGGCGTTGCGACCGTCAACGCCCGCAATGTGGTCCTTGTATTGACGGAGGACGCAGATGTGGTGGCTTTGTCATGGACATCGTGTGGAAGAACGAAAGGCCTCCGCAGCAAGACGATCACAGCGCAGCAGCCGCAGTGTTAACTGATGCGGATAATCGAGGATTGGACGCAATGTGGCTACAGACCACTAACAACCCGCTTAGATTCGTGCAGAATGGTGCAAAGCGCAGACGAAAGACAAGTAAGCTACCAAAAGGCATGAATCACTGCATGACAACTGTACGCCCGATGCCTCTGCCAGGTGGTGAAAAGTCTGCGCTACCGGACAATGCCACTACACCTGCCTTCTCTGATTACGATGACATTATCCTAACAGAAAGACTCGAAGAATCACTAAATTCCAATCGGGACAGCGACTGGCTGGAGCCGAGCATGGAGTTTCTAAATTCTGCACATGGGACACCCAATTCCACCCGGTCTGATTCTTATGACTCTCAACTCGGATTTCCCCTCCACCTCAACGATACCTCTGTGGATATGGATGGCAGCGATGTTGGATGGCATGTACACGAGGCTGGGCATGCTATGCAGCTTTATGGCCATGGTGTGTCTCAAAGGCCCACTGAAATTGCAAATCTGTTCCCTCTATCCCCGGGCCCTTTGTTTACCAACAGTACTCAGAAAGCTACAGCGATTCTCGACATGTGTGAGCTCCACTATTTGAATATCTCATCCATGGTTTGAATTTGCTGACGTATTCAGACGATCAAGAATTTTGTATACTGCCACTCACTGGGGACTGCGCGAGCAACCCCTTTCGTATACGGCAGGATAGCTGTGAAGGATCGGCATTCCTATTGCATGCCATCCTAGCCATCTCATCACAGCACCTGGCTAAAAAGAACAAATCGGTTGTGCTGACAACTGAGATGTGGAACCACCATGCCACAGCATTGCGTCTCTTTAGCGAGGCACTAGATCATGTGTCTGCTTCTAAGCTTCTGGATACTTTGTTGCTCTTGGTGAATTTCGAAGTAAGCTGTCGGATATTTTTGGCGAGATGTAGTCTAACAAGATCTCCAGGCGACACAAACAGCAGCAAGTACATGGGCGGTTCATCTTAGCGGAGCACAAAAGTTACTTGAGAGCATGGGAGGTATAAACTATTGCCGAAAGGGCTCCAGAGCGCGCGCTCAAGTCGCGATGATCGTTTGGTAGGGCTCACTTCCAAACATTTGCCGTTAACAATTGCTAATCCTATCTGGCTAGGTGGGACGTGACTATTGCCATAATTTCTCGGAAACAACCGCTTCTTCCCTTGCAGTATCTGGAAAGCCTCATGAAGTACGACGAAGAAGATGGCTGGACATTCTTCACACTCAATGGCTGTCCAGCCGAGCTCGTAATGTTCATGGCCCGTCTCGCAGTGTTGGCCTCAACGTACGAGAAAGTACGTACTATGGAGTGGGCCATGTTCAACACTTTCCCGGTCGAGGAGATTATTAGACAGACCCAAAAATGGGAGAACAACGAAGATGCAACGGCGGAGAGCATTTCCTGGACACAGGACGACCCCGAGACTAGACGCAATAAATTTCATTGCGTGGAAGCATGGAGGAATGCAATTCAGCTCTACGCATACCGGGTCTTCTATCGACCGCAAACGAGTGAAGGGCTTCGTTCCATCACCCACCTCGCTCGTGTCGTACTCGATCATGTCCGCTGCATACCGGACACAGCAGTGGCCCAGAAGCAGACACTCCTACCGGTCTTCCTCGCAGCATCAGAAGTCGGGGACGAGGCAACTCGAGACTTTGTCCGCCAGTTCTGCATCCACTGGAGTTCGACCGCACGCTACAGCATGTTCGAGACCGTTGCAACATTGTTAGAGACTATTTGGGATAGCTGGGATGTTACAACACGAGACGTCTATTGGTGGGGGTCCAAGGTCGGCAATAATAATTCTGGATCTGCAGGCGAAGGTGAAGGTCTCATCTCCGAGTTCCTTTTTGGATGAATCATTATTGCCTGCCGAGCGTCTGTCTGCCCTACATCTTGCGTAGAAGCAGGGAGTCATACTTAGCGACTAGGATGACCACCGTCAAGGATTCATCTCTTCTCAGCGCCTGGTTACGTCTTGTGGATAAAGAGGTTACAGGATCTAATTATTAGGCAGGATCATCTCGCGGTTTATATTTTCGATCTTATGGAGTCTGAGTACTTATCGCATTTGGGGGGGTTTGCGGCTACCTAAGTCGATTCGATCGCTAGTTCGCCAAATTTCCACGCTGACCATCGCTCGAACTAGCACATCCGCCGGTGGAAGTACTCAGAATGATTATCTCTTATCATCCTTAGCATCGCTTGCCCCGTCATGTTCGGTTTTAGGAGACACTTCAACGGCAGCGATGACCTCACCCTGAATGGCGGCATTGCGTCTCTCAATCAACAAAGCCATGTCGATCTTCGGCCCAGTGAAAATGCCTCTCTTAGTAGTAAACCATAGCGAAACTACAAAAACAACCAAGCCCGTCGCTACCACCGACACATAGCTCATATTCTGCGCGGTCACCGGCATCGAGGTTGGAAAGCAATACAAAACATCGAGAAACACAACCCATGCAACCGCAATTGCGTTTATCGGCGCGCCAAATCTGCCGAGGTCGAAATGGCGAGGTGGAAGAACACGGTCACGGCCCCGGTACAAGACTATGGCTTGCGGGATCACGCACGACGTCTGCAGAAACACGATACAGGTGCTGACCATGGCGGAGAAGGCGGTCGTGGAACCCAAGAATATCAGGCCGTACAGCTAAGGCGACGGAGGTTAGCGGGAAGGCTTGTTGAGAGGATGAGAGATCGGCCAGTGTCACGTACCGTGATGAAAGTGGCAGAGAGCATCATGGCGTTGGCAGGCATCTCGTAGATGGGATGGATGTGTGCCCACAGATGGGAGTATGGCAGAGCCCCGTCACGAGAGACGGCCCACAGAGTTCTCGAGGAGGTTGTAGCTAGGAGGGCAAGATTAGCAATGACTTTTCAGGGTTTCTTTGTGTGAGCATAGATCATACCGTTTGCCACAAGATTTCCGAAAAAACAGAATGCAAATAGTGCGAGAAGAACAGACGCGGCTACCCGAGAGCCTGTTCCTTGATAGTAAATTTCGATCAATGGGAGGCCAGCGCTGGTGTTGAAGACTGCATCCAAGTCGGTGATTGAATACATCAGCGACACTGCAAAGGGGAACGCAGTCAGAAGGCCGACTAAAAGTGGCCAAACGATGACCCGTGGCACCATCTTGGCCGGGTTCGCAATCTCTTCACACAGATGCGCTGAACAATCGCTTCCCAGGAAAGAATACACAGCATTGCCCACAGCAAGCATGAATGACCAGCCATCGCTCGACCAACCAGTACGGCTGGTGGCCTCGGCGAAAATGAACGAAGCGTCCGCATGGTTGTTACGACTAGCGATGAAGAGGGTGAACATGGTTGATGACAGAGTGAGGACCGACAGTACGAAAAGCATCTTGTTGAAGGCGGGGATCCAGGCCGAACCAAAGACGTTTGCTGCAACAGAAATCCATGTGAGGCAAACATAGATTAAGTATTGGTGCCAGCTGTGAATCTCAAATTCCGGATACCACACAGCAACTATTTCGAGAACCATGGAAGCGACGAAGTTGGCGACTGACGCTGCTCCCAACCACCAACCAATGATACTCATCCAGCCGTTACTGATACAAAACATGAGTGAGATAGTTTTTCCAACATTGAGGGTGAGCACTCACAAGAAGGATGCAAATGGCTTGTACTTGTCACTCGTCACCATGAATGACCAATAGTACTGAGCACCTAAAATGCAATTAGCTAGTAACCAACTGTAAAGCCCCGAGTTCCCTAACCTGCTACTGGGTAAGCGGAAGCCAGTTCTCCCATCCCAGCGGATACTACCATGGTCATGGTACCAGCAATGACAAGAGACCAAAGCGTGCCTGCCGGGCCTGCCTCTGTCAGGCTGATACCGACCGAGGACCCCGTACCGAGCCAAGTGCAGGTGAGATCGAAAGACAGCGCAGCCAGAGCCCAGAAGGTGAAGCGACGGGGCATAGCACGATGATAGCCTGCAGCTTCAAGCTCGAGGTCGTCCACGCGGACCTCATGAAGATGGGATTGTGTCATTGTAGCGAGGCCTGTCGATGCCCAGGAATAGAGAATTCAGTGAGGTAACAAGCGGGTTGTCAACTAAAGATAGCAATGTCTGATAGAACGAGTGCGATCCAACCTGTACCGTGCGGGCATTTTATATCCTGGTGGTGGTATATCTACCAAGCCATCAGTTATCACCGGTGGGATAGGTTCCTGAATGAGCAGCGATAGGCGGACCAGAGGAGGCAAGTCGGCTCATGCTCGAATCTCGATAACGGGATCGTGGTCTTGCTATCGCAAACACCATAATGTCGGTGTCTCTCGACGGCGCATACGAGAGCTGTTGGGGGGGATCTTCCCGCGCAACCGCCTCGGATGGGGAAGGCGAGAAGGAAGGAGGTTCTCGGCGGCTGGATTGCCTGATAGGGAAGGAGAGATATCTTGGCAAGAATGCGCTGATTGGCTGTGGCCCGACGACTATCTTGAGGTATCTCTGTTGCCTAATCAGGTAAGGTCGAGAATGTTGGTTAATAGGAATTACGCGTCTCGTGTTCTCGTGGAAAAGGGCGAGAGCTTCAATTTCTGATTGGGATGCCTTCGCCCTATCAGGTATGCTTGAACACTTGGTATGTCGACAAAACACTACGCCACTGGTTGGCCAGGTTCTTGGGGAGTATCTAAATGAAGGGATATTGTGTCCCAAGCTCTGAATTACCAACCTCTACCGGCAATCTTGTCGCGGCTGCTCAGACTTGCACAATTGATTCCAACCATGGCCTCTCCAAGACCAGTACTGCACTCAGCGAGCACCGCCGCGTCTTGGTAATGAGTCGTTGCTTGCACGATAGCTTTTGCACGCTTTGGGGCGTCTCCCGATTTGAAAATACCGCTTCCCACAAAGACACCATCGCATCCCAACTGCATCATCAACGCTGCATCAGCCGGGGTCGCCACTCCTCCTGCTGCAAAGTTGACGACTGGGAGTCTTCCCAATATGGCCGTCTGCTTCAGGAGCTCAGCGTCGACTTCTATCTCTCTTGCCATGGCTCGAAGTGCACGCTCTCCCCCTTCCGCCAGAACTGCCTTTGCTCTGGCAACTTGTTCGTTCAGCAATCTCATATGCTTCACTGCTTCCACCACGTCCCCAGTTCCCGCCTCCCCTTTAGTCCGGATCATCGCTGCTCCTTCTGCCATTCTTCTGAGTGCCTCACCCAAATCTCGACACCCACACACAAACGGCACCCTAAAGGTACATTTCTCAACATGAAACTTCTCATCGGCAGGAGTAAGCACCTCGCTCTCATCAATGTAGTCGACATCTAAAGCCTCCAGTATTTGACACTCGACAAAATGTCCGATTCGAGCCTTGGCCATCACTGGTATCGTGACAGCAGCTTGGATCTCTTTGATCAGAGCAGGGTCTGACATTCGAGCCACACCGCCCTGTGCTCGTATGTCAGCTGGTACACGTTCGAGTGCCATGACTGCACAAGCACCCGCTTCCTCTGCAATCCGTGCCTGCTCCGCGTTGATCACGTCCATAATCACGCCGCCCTTGAGCATCTGTGCCAGACCGGTCTTGATCGCAGACTGCGGAACTAGAGATGAGATGTCGCCCATTGTATCCTTAGATAGGATTGAACGTGTTCAAGAGCTTGTACGAGGTGCGATGTGATTCTTATGATTTGATGCCGGTGTGCAGCAGCTCCAAAAGCCAAATTGCTGTTCGGCAGCTAAAGGAACCATTCAACGCCTGAATTATCATTGAGATCTTATGCACTGTTAGATGATGGTCGAGTGGAGAAATTGGCTTTTGCCACTTTGACCTGGTTCAATTCCATTACCCTGTATTTCAGGTTACGGAACGGCTTTGCGAGAGGAGTGCCACGAACTCTCAGAGGCGTGCTCACCGTAAGAATTACCTGAAATGGAAGTTGAGATACGATGCATAGAGCATTGACCAAGGCTGCACCCGGCTCTAGAAGTCTGCGGGATAGCAACGATCGATGAATGCTTCCTTCTAGCTCAGAGGGTAAGAAAGCTGCAGGCCTTTATCGTTGAGCTTTGAAACTCAAACGGACCCCAAGTTGAAAGTGTTCCCCCTCAAGGTCGCTAATTAGACCCTTTCAGCTAAAAGCTGCTTACACGGTAGCCAGCGGATTTAGCTATTAGTCTCGATGGTTACAGCCTTGCTCTCTCACTGAGTGCCTCCTCTACCAAACGTTCTGCTGCCTGTGCGCACCCATACGAGGACTGGTATCCTGCACCGCCCGCGCCGTAATTGTGCACAATCCACATCCCACCGATCTTTTCCTTCTCGATTCTTGTGCCTTTCTCTCTCACTGGACGGAGTCCCACTCCATGGCGAATGACGTCTAAAGCCTCTATTCCCCTCCCAGCTGTCAGTGCTGGACACGCCGCCACAGCCCTCTTCATTATTCTTATTGCCAGATTCGGGTCCGGCTGGCTCTCAAAATTACCCTTCTGGTAACAGCCGCCCAAGACGGTGCCGCCGCCTGCTGCACGGGTCATGATATAGCAGGCTTCATCCTCTCCATCATCCGTCCCGGAGAAGCTCATCATTTTGCCTGCATCGTTGCGCACAACCACGATCTGCCCGCGCGCGGGGACAACAGATTCATCGGCCACACCTCCTAGTTTAGCAGCACCGAGTCCCGTGCAATTAACTACCAGGTCGACTTTCGCAGCGATGGTGGGCGAGGTAGCATCTAGAATGTGCGAAAAGACAGCACGCCGGAAGACTGCGCCATTCGCGAGACACTGGGAGACAAGCCATGGTAGATAAATAGCTGTGTTGATGCACACGGATGTGAATTTGGTGGCATTCGATATAGAGGGGTCCAACGACTCCTTGGGTAAGGAGCAGAACTGTAGCACAGCACCCATGAGTCAGCAGTGTGTTCTGGTCCGGACGTGAAAGTGTTAGCAAACATTCGGCACCACGTCCCGAAACCACGCATTCGGCGACAGCAACTCAGAGAACCAGGCTGCTGTTGCTGAGTTGGCGTCAATTGAGCGATTATAGATCTCGCACTCTATCTCATCATGAGCACCGCCTACTCGGTTTGGCAGCAAGACTAACCCTGGAAGTGCACCCCAGCCTCTGGTTTGTTACGTGCGAGATCCTCGAGAGGCGCCCAGGTGTCTCTATCCCACTTTGCAGCAGGCGTACCACGTTCGGAAACACTAAAGAATGTTAGGATACCTCATGAGAGGATTCCTGGGCTCCAGGAGCCTCACTCACGGCATGTAATTTCCTCCGGCCCAGGGCGAAGCATACTCAATATCATAATCTCCGGGCATATGCTTGGCCGCGACCACGATGTTGTATTTCCCCTTCTTCGACAGCAAGAAGGCCGTGGTAAGGCCGGCCACTCCCGCGCTAAGAAATCGTGAGATGCCATAATCATTTTACTGGTATGGTTGAAAATTGAGCACGGATGGAAACATACCCTATGACCACAATTGTTTTCCTTGCCATCGTACTGCCGTGACTGAATTGCCTGATTTCACCGTTGACTATCAGAGCTTGTGGACCGAGTGTGGTACATTGCGCTCGGTGTTGAAATTGTGGTCGCTAGAAGACACAATGAATATATCGACAGGGCAAGCGGTGGAAATTGTAGACGCCAAGGACAAATGAAACGCAACACTTTTGCTGCCATCAAGCAACCCCGATGTCTTGGTCGGTGTAGCAATCATTCTTCCTAGTCGCATGATCTATCGCATCATTGCGTGGTTGGGAACGTGTAGCACGAAACATGTACCGTATCTCAAGTGAGGGACCCATAATTAATACATCTCTCCTGCCCAATTGGGCAATGCCCGATTGGGCAGCGTCAAGGGTCCAGATCCTCTAGATCCCTCAGATCGGCGGAGTTCACCCTTGGGTGCAAAGCCTCGAATTTGTGCGGAGATGGGCGAGATCGATACTTAAGAGCTCGCTGAGGATGCCCTTGGGGCGCCCTGACCACCAAGAGAGTTCCAAACAGCCCTTTTTTCGCTTCAACCCCGACGTTCCCATCACTAGATCACAGCATGGCGACTATGGACAGGGTGTTCGCGGGCTATGAGGCCCGAAAGGCTACCCTCACAGCCAGCAACAACCCTTTTGCCAAAGGGATTGC
Organism: Exophiala aquamarina CBS 119918; assembly: GCF_000709125.1. Taxonomy (NCBI): domain Eukaryota; kingdom Fungi; phylum Ascomycota; class Eurotiomycetes; order Chaetothyriales; family Herpotrichiellaceae; genus Exophiala; species Exophiala aquamarina. The sequence continues at coordinate 221,887 of NW_013550574.1, read as the reverse complement.
CTGGATCGAGGACCAACTGGTGCCATTTCACGAGGCCCGGATCCCGCTACGAGACCAAGGCTTCCTCCACAGTGACCTGACATACGACGTCCCAGCAATCTGGGACGGACGATTTTTCCGGCTCCCGGACCATCTGGACCGGTTAGAGCTTAGCTGCAAGAAGATCCGCCTACAGCTGCCGAAACCAAAGGACGAAATAAGGAAAATACTCTTCGAGATGACAGCAAGATCCGGTATCAGAGATGCATTCGTTGAGATAATCGTCACACGTGGCCTAAATGGCGTGCGTGAGTCACGACCAGAGGATATCGTCAATAATCTATACATGTTCATCATCCCCTACGTTTGGGTGATGGAGCCTCACATTCAACGGGTTGGTGGCAGTGCAATCATTGCCCGCACTGTGAGACGTGTACCTCCCGGTGCCATCGATCCAACAGTCAAGAATCTTCAATGGGGAGACCTCACCCGAGGCATGTACGAGGCAAAGGACAGGAATGCCATGTACCCTTTTCTCACAGACGGCGACTCGAACCTGACTGAGGGATCAGGCTTCAACATTGTCTTCATCAAGGATGGAGTGCTCCACACCCCGGACCGTGGCGTCCTCCATGGCGTCACCCGGAAGAGTGTCTTTGACGCTGCTCGCGCTCATGGAATTGAGATCAGGTGCGAGGTCATCCCCGTCGAGCTTGCATACCAGGCCGACGAGGTCCTGATGTGCACCACGGCCGGCGGCATTATGCCCATCACAACTCTCGATGGGAAACCGATCAAAGATGGAAAGCTCGGTCCCATCACCAAGGCCATTTGGGACAAATATTGGGCCATGCACTGGGATCCGGAGTATAGCATCGAGGTCGATTATGGCATGTTCAAGGGGAAGCTGTGAAGACAATCGATTATATATCTGGATTGTGTGTCTAAATACCGGCCCAGACGGCTGTGCGTTGGATGCAGCGATGGAGTTAAAAAGGGCCCGTGACAGTAGTATCATATCACGTTGGACATGAACCACAAGGCCTGGTATATTTGATGCAAAAGTACTTTGTCCCGGGCCATCGCCGACTCTAGGAATCACAGCGCGCGACGATCAAAACCATCTAATGTTTGTGATGCAACGAGAACATACCAATCAAGCTCCTGACGATCTCGCATTAAAATTAAACCTATGTAGCCCTTGAAATCTTCAACTCCTTTGGCCAGGGCCCCTCGGCCCCCCCCACTCATCTATCACACTGCCTCAGCCCCACATAAAGGGACATGGGGCTGCTCCTCTCAATAATCTAATCAGGTCTCATTCCCTGCCGAATTGCCGAGTATCTCGTACTCATTTCCCCTTATCCATGACGTTGGTCTAACCAAAGTAACTAACCAACAGGAATTTCTTTAGATTCCTGGCATTTCTTTCCCCACATGCATTTCTGTTGGCAAGGCTCACATGTGCACCTCCGTGAACCAGTGCGGAGGCGGTTTGATGACTGCCGAAGATGCCATGGCCATCAAGAGAGGCTTCGTAAAGGTGAGTGATGGTAACTCCAACCTCAAATTGTCCCCACGACCTAGTTTCGCGCCTCGCTTTCTGGACGGACTGTAACCTGTCCCAACGATCGCTCCAAGTCTCCAAAACTTGATAGAATGGCACCGCAACCTTCAATCGACGCCACAGGCGACGGCAACCTCTACAGTTGGGAAGATATTGTCGCACGCAAGACGGAGCGTGGCCAGAATGCTATTCCCAACGACTGGCGACTCTCATCCGAAATCTTGTCCAAGCTGTCTTTCCCACTCGAGAGCCATGCAAACCGAATCGTGGACCTGGACATACCGCGCAAATCGGGCATCCTCTCCGCCCGGGAGCTCGAAATCACCGAGAACTACTCTGTGCTCGAGCTGTTGGAAAGGTTAGCCTCTGGCGCGTTTAGTTCTCTCGAGGTGACAACTGCTTTCTGCAAAAGAGCCGCGATAGCTCAACAGCTAGTATGAGTCCCCGTTTCTAGCAAGTGGCTTTTGGTGGGAACGATGATCTAACCCTCCTAGTTTTCCTGCCTGACGGAAATCTTTTTCGTCGAGGCCATAGAGCGTGCAAAAGCTCTGGATACCATTCGCGCCGATGCAAAGCAGCCTCTGGGCCCACTGCACGGACTGCCAATCAGTCTCAAGGACACCTTCAATGTCAAAGGCCACGAGACAAGCATTGGATACGTATCTTTTTTAGGGAAGAAGGCAGAAAAGAATTCTCACCTCGTCGAGATACTCCTGGAGCTCGGCGCTGTGCTCTATGTCAAAACGAACCTCCCCCAGACAGTCGCGGTAGGGCCCCAGACAAATGGCGTGGGATTAACATCAGCTCCGACTGAACTGACGTGATCGTCGCAGACCGGCGACTCCCACAACAATATCTTCGGGCGAACACTAAATCCACACAACACCATGCTGAACGCTGGCGGTTCGACTGGTGGCGAAGGCGCTCTGGTTGCTTTCCGCGGTTCGCCTCTGGGCATCGGTACCGATCTCGCAGGTAGGAGACAATAGTCGGCTATTCATTCACCTCTATGTCTGGCTGATGTCGTTCGCAGGTTCGATTCGAATCCCCGCTGCTTGCTGTGGCACATATGGTTTCAAGCCAACAGCCTCCCGCCTTCCACATGGTGGCCAGGCGTCAGGCGGACTGCCCGGCCTGCGGGCCATGCTATCGGCCTCAGGCCCACTAGCGAACGACTTGAAAGCCTTAGAGCTTCTGACTAGAGTCGTCATTGACGCAGTCCCTGCGCGGAAGGACGTCTCGGCTCTCGACATTCCGTGGCGCAGGCTCAGCAACTCTCAGCCTGACACCAAGTTGCGGATCGGCGTCTTCCCAGAAGAGCCGCTGTATCCTCTACATCCTCCTGTGAGGAGAGCTTTGCAAGAAGCCACCAGGATCCTTCAAGAAGCTGGCCACAAGCTGGTGCAGATTGACACGAACGAGGCCCGGATCAATGCAGCCTCAGAGGTTGCTTGGGAGCTACTTGGACTTGACCCTGGGAGGACAGTCATCCGACATATCACGAACAGCGGCGAGCCATTCGTCCCCTCAGTCAGCACCAGAGAGCCTCCTGCGACGTTTGGCGATTTCCAATTTCTGCACGATCAGGCCGGCCTAGAACCTTTTCACCGCTACGCAGCAGTCAATCTCAAGAGAGACGAGCTGCAGGAGTCCTGGATGAAGACTATTTGGACGGAGAAAAATCTCGATGTTGTCATCGGACCGGTTGCCAGGAGCACTGCCGTACCGCATGACACGTTCGGCTGGCCGGTCTACACTGTCTTTGTGAATGTCCTCGATGTGAGTGCCTTCCACCCTAAACCAAATCTCAGGCCCATCTGGTTTCTGTTAACAATATGAATAGTATCCTGCTTGCGTTATTCCGTTCTCGAGGGCCTCAAAGGAACTCGACCCAATAGCCGTGAGGAGGAAAGAGGGAGAGGGAGGGCCAGAATGTGAGTACATGAGGGTATGATATTATCTGCCTGCCATGCTGATGATCTCGCAGACCTACCCGATCTGCTTGATGCCGCCCCGTGCTCGATCCAGATCTTCACCAGCCGCTTCAGAGACGAGGAGTGTTTGGAGCGTAGTCGAATAATTGACCAGTGCTTGAGAAGTCATTCGGGGTAATTCACTGGCTTTGATCATGTAGATCAGCATATCCATGCAGCACAGGCGGCTTTGTTCGTCGCGAGCTTAGCGATGGTTCTGTCGATAAAAAAAGCCAAGACGCTCATGACCTGTACAATCGGGGCTTGAGGGACAGATCTACGAGTCTCACACGCTCCCAGGACACAGGATCAGCTAGATAAAGAATCGTGAATCATGATATTAATATTAGTGGTGGTAATCACCGAATAAGGTTACAGAGTTCCAGCATTAGACTGCACCTCAATACCTGGACGCCATATCCACCCACCCAACCATTCATCAATGTGTGACATGGCTCAATGCAGCTCTTGCCGAGGCTGCGACGATACAGCGCTCCAAATCAGAACAGGCAGCAGGTTCAACCTGAGACGCATGCACAATGTTGGCAAAGGAAAGGCAGTATTGTGTCAATTTGACGAGTATAAGGGAGGCGACATGGAAACCCTACTGTACAAGGGGCTTCGGGCGGCGGCGGATCAGCCCGCATACTGTTTCACAAGCAGATGGTTTCCTGACTATGACGACTTGACGGGCTTGACATATTCGAGTTGTGTGCCCCAAACGTAATCCCAGAATTTGGAGGTCACCCCAAAGCTATTGCAAGGTCAGCAAGTTATGTAATGTGATTTGAGACGCGTGCTTACCCAAGTTCGAAGTTCTGATAGTGGTGAGCCAAGTGATATTTCTTCAGCTCGCGGACATAACCAGGGAGTGAGCGGTGGTGCAGCCAGTAATGGGTACAGTCGTAGCAGATGTATCCGAAAATGCCGCCGGAAAACACCGTCACAGCTACGTACCAGTCATACCAAAAGACCGTATGGGCCAGTTTGTAAAAGGGGGTGGCGAGGATCAGGAACAATGCGGGGGGCATCACAAGTCTGTATTTGTCCATCGGGAGGTAATGATGAATGCCGTGGAGCAGGAAGTGCAACGTCAAGAAGACCGGGTGATCGGGCAGATAATAGTCGAGGTGGAACAGAAAGCGGTGGAGCAAATACTCGACTAGAGTCCACAGAAACAGGCCGAGCAGCCAGTATGAGGCGGCGACGAACGGCGAAGCCAGGTTCATAAACCCTAGCACGGATCCGTATGTGACTGGGGGCAGCCATAGCAGTGGGATCACGTACCACGGCGTCATACTCAAGGGTTCCATGAAGTTTCCGAATAGAGGCGCCGAGTCGCCGCCGCGATAATGTCGGGGTCTGTGGACCTGCTCGAGGTAGAACTCTTTGGAAAACTTGCTGAACAACATCTGCGGGAACAGCGGTCGGTTGAGGTCGAGGAACTTGTGTGTCTTCCAGTCCGTGGTCGGGTCCGTCTCTTTCGACAAATCTTCCGCAGTGGACATGCCCGTCGACGCGAACAGAGGGCGAGAAGGGAGCTCCTCTGTGCGAATGCCCTGATCCTTCAGCAAGCTGTTTCCATTGGCGGTGGCAGGCAAGGGAACCACTTCATCGGGATGAGACGACTGAACGGCGACTTTCAATACAGCGTCTGTCGCAACGAAGCCAACCAGGCTTTCGTCCAGGATTTCATACGCGGCTTCACTGTGGAAATGCGAGACTTCATCTTCCATAATGGCTTTGACATCTTTGCCCGCGTACTCCAAGATCAACTCTGGGCCGCCAGGATGGTCCTCGAGAAAGTCGGTGATATCGAATACCCGCTCACCAATTGTGACATAGCATGACTTTTGATTATTATGTGCTTCCACCTCCGCGCGAGGGATCGTTGGGAGTGTGCGGCTAGGCATCTTCGTTGACGGCCCGGGGAAAAGAGAGTATGGGTCGGGTGGCCGATCGAGCGAAGTCTCGGGAAGGGGGGGAACAGGGAGAAAGGAGTGCGTGAGCGTAAATGAATAAAGGTCGGAATCAAAAGAAGATGATCAGGGGAAGGCTGGCATGAGGCAAATAAATGGAGTAATCATGGGCTGCAAAAAAGGTCTTCTCCTGGAATCTCAACTTGCAACCATGTATCATGCAACTCGGTCGTAGGGTTTCGCGGCGAGACAGGGGAGTGTGGCGTGTCAAACTGTAGGGAGATCTTCCAGAGAGTCCAATCGTGGGATTTTCGGGGATCAAATTTCCCATGCTCTGATCACAGAATGGATTACCGATGACTCGACGAGTATCCGCATCCGCATCCGCAGGTATTGTACGAGTAGGCTACCCGCTGGCATCCGGCATAGGTGCCAAGACCACGGGTGAAGTGCAGTAAGATTAGATTAGATCAGCACTTTTCACGTGATGCATGGTCACGTGGCCAGGATTGTCGATGAGGTCAGGCTCCTCGTCCCCAAACCTCGCCTCGAACCCACTTCCCAGAATTGACAGAGATCTCTGGTTTCGCCCATTTCCAGCCACTTGGTTTGATTGAAAGAAGATGCATTTCCAACGATGACATCTCTCTTCCTCTTTGAAATGTAGTCTTGCCGTTGAGACAGTCCACATACGCCTCTCAGTATTTTTATTGTGCTCGGTCTAGGCTTGTTGAGGAGTTAGTGAAATACAATATATATTGTTCAGGGTCCAAGGACTCCGTGCTCCGTACCTCGTACTGTGGATTCTTCTGAGGGGCAATATGCAAGAAATGGGCAGCCTGCATGGGTGAGGCCAGGATAGCCACAGCCTGAAGGATATTGTATGCGTAGCGGGCGGCTGCTGCCTAATAGTGCTGCCTGGTACAAGGATACTAACTAGTCTGATGCTTATTCTTCAAGATGGCTTCAAATTTCGCCTCTTCTACCGAGTTGAGTCTTCGTCTTTGACGAGTACTTCTTGGCCTTCGGAAAGAGTTTCGATTGATCAGACTTCCAATGAAGCGCAAAGCATCCGCCCTAAAATCAGAAGAGGGTCGGCCCACTGCCCCAGGCAATCAAGCAGATATTGACATTGACGACGATGATATCTGCCCTATCTGCCAACTTTTGCTTTACAGGCCTGTCCGAACGCGATGCAACCACACACTCTGTGAATCATGCATGGCTCACTGGGCCGATGTGTCAATCACCACCCAGATGACAACGGTGGGATTAGACGACCGTGCTGTTCTCCTTCTGCCAAACGAGATCGAGACCAGATGCCCAATGTGTCGGACGCCGACGACAGCCAACTTTGATCGTGCGAGGCAGTCCAAACTGCAGGAACAGTATCCTACCACTTATCAGGAGCGACAGACTGAGCACCGAACTATAGTTAACGATGACTCCGCCCCCAGGGTGGACACATTGACGGTTTACATTGGCAACGAGCATTCTCTGGTCAGGACCGAAGATGATTCCAACAACAAGCACCAATGGAAGTTCTTCGTTCGACCTTCAAGGAGTGATCTCCTTGAAGAGGTTCAGATATTCTTGGTCCGTTGCACTGTTGCTTGGTTTCACCAGTTCGCTGACCGGATGCAGCATCCGACATTCCGTAATCCGCGGGTGATCGTCCAGTGGCCACCATACGAGGTGCGGCGGCTAGGCTGGGGCTATTTCACGATATATGCCAATCTGATCCTGAAGGCGGGCTATAGCTGGGTAAGCGCAGAAGCCGAAGACACAATGGATGGAGGTGTCAAAGGCAAGTTGCCGCTGGAGTGGACGCTGGATTTCAATGGACGGGGGAGCCAGGGCAGGCTGCGTCTTAAAGTCAGAAGAGAGAAGCATGGTCAGGAAATCGAAGATGAAGCACAGGTTGAAGAGGTCCGACGCTTGTGGATGCGACAGAGGGAGACGGACCCAGATTGGGTAGATCCTGAAGCTTGAGAACGAGTGCCTGGTATGTTACCACTCCAATGGTCGGTATGTCTAGATGAGACGGCTGGAACTGGTAGTTGTGAATTTCTGTCCAACGTCGCGGCCCCTGAAAAACTGATGCTGTGGAACCCGATTGGACCATAGACTTCATTGCGATTCGTGATATCAGGGATGAATCATGTATGCTTTCATGTATATCTGGGTCATTGAAGCGGATTTCAGATCTTTCGCAACTCTCTCGCCGGATGCTGAGATCTCACCGCCCCGTGACGACCGACCTCATGGGTAATGGGAAACCTAAGATCTGCCACGCATGAGAGAGGTTGGGTTGGAGATACGAAGTCACTTTATGAGAAGGATTATGTGTAATGCTCAACAACACGCCGCCAGCCACCTTATAAGGTAAGTCTTCCCCGTTGCTGAATCCAACCACATGCATGCCCGGTACTGCCTGCTCTTCAAGTTCCCCAGTTTGTACTTTGTGGTTGCCATCTCATGTGTTGGGAATCGCAAAAGCATCTCGGCATCCGATGCTATCAGAATACAACCTCGAAATCCTTGCGCTCTTGCTCATTCGTAGCCAACGTTTTAACCGTCCAGGCCCACAGTTCTTCCTGCTTCGATTCCTCGTAACTGTCGATACTAGAAGGTATCTCCTTTCGTACCTCATAGTAAACCCCACTCTTTGCTCGGGCATGGGTATCGGTGACGACGAAAGCGAGGTTGGCACCGGACTGTTTCGGGGTGTGGACATTGTGGTGGAACATGCGCCGCAACAGAGGGATGAGCGCTGGAAAGATGTGATGCCAAATGAATCTGAGGACTGGCCCAGCTTCTCGCGCCAGACCTGTACCGGGCATAAGACCTGGATCAAACGCAACGACGGTCCAGCTTTTTGTTGCGAGTTGGCTAACCCGCCGATGAAGAGCATACGTCCACAAGATGTTACATAGTTTGCTTGTCGCATAACGTTGACGCCCTTCGTTCTTGAGAGCATCACCTGCTGGGTGTGCTAATTCCTCACCGCTCGTATAGACTGCATCAGGCAATCCGCTCTTTTGGGCAGGGTCATGCGTGCCGCTCGCAACGACTATGATGCGAGCTTCGTTGGCGAGATTCGGCTGGAGCAGATGAAATAAGAGCGCGTGACCAACATGGTTTACACCAAAGGTGGCTTCGATGCCATCGCTGGTGTAGTGAATCTTATCGGGAAATTGAAGGCCAGCGTTGAGAACAAGGGCCGAGATTGGGGGGAATTTTTGATCGTTCCACGCTTTCACGAATGTTCGGATGTTATCGTGGCTCCCGAGGTCGAGAGGAAGAAATTGGACATTGTTCTGGCCATTGATCTGGTTGATACTGATTGCTGCTGAGTCGGGGTCCCGCCTAGACGCGATGACCACCTTTGCCTCTTTGTAATGCCGAGCGAGGGCGGTAGCAGCCTCGTATCCGAGACCAGAGGTCCCACCAGTGATGAGGATAGTTTGCTTGAATGTCGACATTTTGCTGGAAGTCGTAGATATGGCAAGTGGAGTGCTCAGCAAGGAGGTAGATAAGCTTAGATTTATACCTTCAACATCTCACCGCGCCATATGGTAAAGACCGGGATCCCGACGGTAATCCTCATGGTGGTAGCATTAAATCCGTGATTAAATGCTGGGCAATGAGAGCAGACAAGATTGTATCAGGCATCACAAGCGCAACGTTGGAACTGGCTTGCCGGCGATAATGCACCTTACGGGACGAAGTGCTCCCTGAAATTGAATCCATACTTGTGATGTAATGAACCGACGCTGATGGACACTTCGATATGCGATGGAGCAAATAAAACGCGGTGGAGGGCGGAGGGCTTCGCCTATCTTGACTGTCTTCCATGATTGGAGAACGGCACCGTCGATTTTTAGGGTGGCACAGCTACAATTGACGAGGCTGGCGGGATGATTGGAGAAGGGCGCTGTCGGTTTGGACTTGGCGGGGCGCCGCAAACAATCCCGCTTGAGTCCTGCGTCTTTGACTCCTTGCTGAGGTCGCCGGGCGGTCGATCATGTCATCCGAGTTGCCGGGGCTCAGTGGGTGTCAGTCTCTCTCGCCCTTGACCAGCTGACAGCATCGTTGGTTCCTTGAGACAACTCATGCGCAATATGAAGCCCCGTCGTGGAGAGCGGATCTCGCTGACTCCAGCCCAGCTCTTTCACCCTCTGCCCCAATATCATGTTATCGTTTGCACGAGTTGTCGTTTTGCAGTCTTGCCCGGCGCCATTCCCCGGCACCTAAAGGAAATCCATGGCATCCGCAGGGCAGCGCGCCGGCCGTTCTTGGACTTTGCTGCAAAATTCGATCTCAGGGACAACCCTGAGAGTGTGATCTTTCCAGAGGCAGCAGAATTTCCAATTCCCGCTTTGCCAATCCTGGATGGCCTACAGTGTGGCTCTCCCAACTGCCTTTATCTCTGCGTTGCCGAGAAAAGGATGCAAAGCCATTGGCGTTCTGCGCATGGGTGTCCTGGAGTTCCTGCAATAGATTGGAAGAATGCCCCCCTCCAGACTTTCTTCAGGGGTAATCTGCTGCGGTATTTCACAAAGCCGTCAACTGACTCAGCACTTCCACCCGAAAATGGAAATCAGCGTCAAACACCAGCCCGCGCAGATTTGCGGGTAACGTGCCTCGATCCAGATATGCAACTACGAGAGCTTACTCTCCCGTTTTCTGATACAGCGCTTGGCTGCCATACGGGCTGCACGGCAGGTTTAGTTCTACCGCCATTTGAAGAATCACTCCTCCAGCACTATAGGAATTTCACCAGCAGGACAATAGCGACAGATATCGAAACAGAAGCTATGTGGGGAGACGCTCTCATTCACATGGCATATCACCATGACTTCTTGATGAACGCCCTGCTGGCCCTGGCAGCACTTCACCTCGCTCAGGGCGATGAGATGGACCCCCCTGTCGATCGGAGAAATTACTTGTTGGCAGCAAGCAAGTTCCAGGATATCGCTATGGCACCCTTCCGTGTTGCAGTGGCCGACGCGAACAAGGCAAACTGCCACGCCATCCTCGCATTCACCCACCTGCTCGTTCTGTATTGCTTCGCTACAGAACGTCGTGATGAGAATTTATTGTTGGTTGTAGAGCAGAGGGACGACATCACACCATTGTGGCTACATTTTCTTCGCACTGGCTGTGCAATGCTTTGTTCAGTGTGGGAAGTGCTGGAAATCGGCCCAGTTGGAGCATTGGCAGCTGCTTGGGAAAAGCAGTTTGATCTCCCGGTCGCAATCGACGCACTCATTTCGAAGAATCTGGAGGATCTCCTGGAATTGGTGCCTCCTCCATGGTCTGCAGATGCTTGGTCGGACGATGAGTGCATAGAATATCGTGAAGCTGCCTCGTATATGGCTCTTGCAATCTCATGCTCGAAGACGATGGGTCAGCCTTGGACCGCATGGGATGTCTTACGCATATGGCCAATCAGGTTGCGCAGCCAATTCATGGCCATGCTTGCCGCTTCTCATCCTGGGGCATTGATTCTTCTTGCACATTACTCGGTGTTGCTTAAGAATATCGAGGATCAGTGGTATTTTAAAGGTCGCGCAACAAGAATGATCCAAGAAATCGCGACTCGACTGGAACCAAAATGGCACAAATTTATCGAAAAGCCACTTGAGCTGCTAATGGACACTGAAGCTTCTTCTTTCGATGCTTAGCCGATCATGCCACAGAACAAAGGGTCGCTACCGCCGAATGAACCCGTCAGAAGGTCACCAAAGATGTCATCGTTGACGTTGGGAGACGAAAAAAGCGTTAGCAACGGAAAATCCCATTCGAAGACAAATTGTTCCGGGACGAAAGATTCGAGTTCTCTTTGGCCGAGATTGTTGCCTGACGTCCAGAAAAAGTTGACAGGTGAGTGTGGTCCCTGGAAGATATCAACTCCATTTTCCTCCTGGCTTTGGTCATTTTGGAGAGCACGGCCATATTTCTGAATGCTGAGTTGAAGGACCTGGAGGTACATCTTGCTGGTGTTGGTTCTGCCGCCACTCGTTGATCCACCTCCGACTTTATTCAACTCGCCCAGGAGCACATAACCATCTTGCAGGAGTTTCCTCTTCGCCGCATCGTCATCTTCGGGCAGAAGTCGAGTCAACTTCAGCAGCAAGAGGAAACAGAATGCACACTTTGCCCACACGAAATCCATGGCAAATCGAAAATTCGAGAGATAGTACTGTGGCTGGTCCAAAGTAATACGTAAATGCTTTTTCAAGGCATCCTTGGCCATGAGAAGGACATCCTGTTGTGCCGGTGACATGGATGCAATATTATCATTGCCCATTGCACGGACTGAATTGCACAAAACCATTGCAACGGACCATAGTCGTTGAACCTCGAGGTTGAGGAGAAGCACTGGAGTCTCTGCCGTTTGAGATCTGGTCATGATTTGATGCCAATCTTGATACCAGATAGAAAGGTCCACCTGGGCATCACGTACTATGTCCAATATCTCGTCGTCAGCAAAGAACTTCCCGTTCGAGATCGAGTCATGAACACGAGCGCGTAAAGAGTTGAGTTCCACTTGCGACAAAAGTCTGAGATCCAAGATTGTTGAGAAAGGCTTGTCAAGCAAGACTCTGCATCGGCGTGCATCCCCTTTGAAGCGAAATCCACGGAGATTACCAGCATCAACATGCAGAATTTGTTCGAGTATAAGAAGCTCAAACCATGCTCTTGACTTCCTCATCAGCTCTGCCTCACGTTCCTTGTAGGCAAAAACTCCCACATCCTGCACTTGACTCTCCCTAGTCACAAGCTCTGACATAAGCTCGGTGTATGCAGTCTGCAGATTGAGATCTAGCCCCATCCTGGTAGCAAATGCTAGCAAGAGCGACCGCTCGGATACGTAGCAAGCGGTGACTAGAAGAGCCTGCACCGTTTCTAATGAGGCATACTCCGGGATGATGATGACAAGATTCAGCAGTTTCTTTAGGCGGAATTGAAGCAAGTTGCATAAATGAGAGTCGGCATCGCTCATCACGCCACAGCCCACTGTGAGAATTGCATTGAAGAGCAGCGAACTCCGATTGCTGATTGACTCAAACGTGTCGTGGGGAGGATCGAATATAGGTACATATCTGTCGCAGCCCTGGAAGAAGGCATTGAAGAACAACCGCGCTTGATCGAGGCTTATGACTCCGGTTGCAACAAAATTAGGCACCGGTCCCGTCTCAACCTCGAACTGTGACTTTGAATTCCTAGTACTGCTTGTCATCAATTCATAACTCGATCGAAAGGAGGGCACAGACTCGGGAGAGCCGAAGGCCTGTGCGTGCAGTAGATGGGAGCGTGGCTGCTCCATGAGACTAAGGTGTCGTTCAGCGTCGGGTGATCTCGCCCCAGGTTCCAAGAGATTGGATTTCCCATTACCGTGTGAATCCAATCGCTCCTTCAAATGCTCTAGCTGTCTTTCAATAGCAGTTATCTTCTGCTCACTTGGATCCACGGGCCGCTCCAAGAATACACACGCTTTATTGTGATTGCGACAACTAGTGGCATATCAGCGATTGTCCTTAGATTGAGATGCCTCAGGCCTTGAGTGAAGCAGTCCCATCCGACACCGTCACGCAAATTCGCTTGACCCTGAAACGGATGAACCATTGAAGCTGCATTGTATCATTTGAAAGAGCCGAATATAAAATACCTCATCCCTCCTTATGCTCGCGGGAAGCATGCTCACTCCTTCACTAGTCCTCAACAATAGCTGCCCGGGGCGAGACGACTCCGCAGGGGGGTGAAGCATTCAACTTACCGCGTGCAAGGTCGCTGTCCATCACATTTTACCTTGGATGAACGGCAAGAACCGCAGGCCTTCTGTGAAACTGTCAATTATCACCTGTGGACCGGCTGACGAAAATTGAGAGAATTCTTCAGACGCACTTGAACTTGGGAGAGGCCCGGCTCGATGGGATGGATGACTTACCGGTATTCGCTTTTTACCGGTCGTATGTTGGCGAGAATCGGCGTCTCCCATTTTCGCGCCGGCCTTTTGACACCACATACATGGATTGCTCTTTTAGTAGTGAAGGATCATAGTTGGAAAGATATCAGTGGAAACAACCTGTGAAGAGGGCGTGGCGAGGTCGGTGGCGTGTTCAATACTGCGCCGAGGCTTGTTAGGGGCCATGGCTGGTTTTAAATCTCCCCTAATAAATTACATACTCAAGTCCTTTCCAGGCCATCGGCAGTTCCCCATCTAGCTCCACAGATGCCCCCAAACCTTTCGTCTCGGGGCTCTCACTTCTGGGGGGAGGCCATTGAGCATTCGTCTCGGAAAGCTTACAGGACGAAATTCAAGTATAGGCTAGCCAAAAAGAAATGTCGTGGCCAGAGGCGAGGTTCCGCAATTTTACGTGCACCGGGATCACGCAACCGCTTCCACACATGATCCACTACAGGATAATATGAGCATGATTTGAATTCAACTTAAAATACCTTCAAGGAAGATCCAATGATAGCTGCGCTGTATGGTTGCGAACGAGGCATAACGACGACCCAACGCTACCCAGCTTGCTCACTAATTAGTACACGTAAATGAAGTCTTCGTTCTCCCAATCAGTCTTGTCATCGAACGCTTTCTGTCCGACAGAATCGTCCAACTCTGCACGTTCGTCCACATGCGTTGCAGAAGCTGCTTTGATTCGTTTCATCGACTGGTCAATTATCACTGCTCGCTTCCCCATTCGTTCCCTGGTAGAGCCGTGCTTCTTGTTGAGGACCATAAGATACACAACCTGAAGAGCATACAAGCCAATAAGAACCACAAACAAGGCCAAGCTGAGTTGACAAAGTCAGTCAAACATTTACCGCAATTGGAGGATAACCTACTTCGACATCAAGCCTCGATGGTATAATGGTGCCTCACCCGTAGTGTACAAATTTGGGCCAAGCACCTAGAGATATCATTAGTTTTCTGCTCATCGTTTGACATACCGGTTGGCTTACATTCCCGGCACACTGGGTTATGAATAGTGCTCCTGTAGTTACCTGTGTATGGAAATTAGATTGTTCGAGTCTTGCATATGCGCGTGGTTGCTGCTTGCCTTTTTCTTGGTTTCGCCCGCGGTGTTCGCAGCGGACCAGGAATAGATTAGCGGCGTGATCCCGGGGTATACGGAAATCTGGTCATTCATTTCAGCATCTCTCACGACTGACATCGTCAGCTTACTCACCAGGTAGTACGCGGCAAGAAGTGGCCCTTTCGCTGAGACATCTCGAGGCAAGTACAGCAACATAACGCAACCAGCAATCGGAGGAAGGCTGAGGAACGCGAGAACCGGAGACTTCCACTTTAGCAAAGTGGCCACATACGCGCCCAACAGTGTCGCGACAAGTTGAACGGCACCGAATGGAATGTTAAGGAGGATGGTTTGAAAGCGGTTGAAGCCGAAGTTCTTGACAATCAATGGCCCGAACGTTGAGATGCCACCACTGGGCACAGAAATCACGAACATCATGGCAGCCCAAAGCCAAGTCTTAATATCGAGAGCCGCCTCTTTGACATGTTTCCATTTCCACTCATCATTCTCAATGCCTTGGTTGTTAGCCCTAAGCCGTTCGATGGCCACCAGCTTATCATCCCCTTGGAGGAAACGAGCTGTCATTGGGGAGTCGGGAAGGAAGAACCAAACCAGGATAGAGTATGCCACGGTGATTAATCCGAAGAATAGGAAGATGATCTGGTAGGATTTGAGATGTGGAGAATCAATATGACCAAGACCATACGTCAATAGAGATCCCAGCATGTTGGTGATTCCTGGCAAGTAATGAGTACGGACTCTTCTGGTCAATCTCTGTGAAGCCTACCGTTCATTGCATACCATGCTCCAAGGCGAAGCGGCTGCTCTCGTCGTCGCCACCACATTTGCGTAAGACTGATGAAAGCTGGGGCAACTCCAGCTTCGAACAAACCTAAGAAGAAACGGCTTGCTAACAGCCCTGGATTGATGGTTAGTATGTGATTTTCGTTCTTGGCCCATGGTTGAAGAACTCTGGGTTGGTGAAGGGGAAATGTATAGCACTTGCCAGAAAAGTTTGTCGCTGCAGGCATGCATGACAACGTAACTCCCCATGCCAGAACGATAGCCGCCAGGAATTTACCCAAGGGCATTTTGACAAGGAGGTATGCGATGAGAGGCTGAGAGATCAGTTGCGCAAGATAAACCACTGCCCCGAGCCATGAGTACTGATGTCCAACCAGACCGGTATCCTCGACAAGCCCAAAGACCGAAGCGTACGCCAGAGTAGCTTTATCCAATGCTTGCAGGAAGTAAGTTCCTAGTACGACGGGAAGAATGTACAAGTCAATCTTTCTCAACACGCGAGCATTGTTCTCGGGAGTAAGAGCGATTGTTCTTCCGATCTGACTTAGGAGTTGATTTGCTTTGTCATTCCTTGCATTACTTTCGGCATGGTCAACCTTGGACTCAACATGGTCGATGGGATCCTTGTATGCTGCGTCGGCCATTTTCTCAATGCCGCGTGTTGGGTGGTCGGAGATGTTGCTGGGAGCCAGAATTTGCAGCTAGGAAATGCTGGGTGAGGAACACTCAATGCTCAGCTTGCCAGAGTGAAAGCTGGATAGTGATATATATTTCCTTGGGAGATGTGCCATCGCGCCCTGACTGTCGAGACGGGTTTCGCTACCCTAGCCTCAGACCACAACATCCTCCTTTCCGATACTCCAGGATATGAAGACAAGCCAGCGTCCCATCCGCGGAGAAGAAAATGCGGGGCGTCGATGCGGGTGGTTAGGGATCATCGGATTTCGGCTTCATCTCCGAGTCTGCTTTTTACCATTGAGCATTAGCTCAGTGAGTGATTGGCGAAACCCTCGACCATTTCTCGTACTTGGCAACCGAAATCCGATTCATTTTGAGGGATACGTCAGTGGTGTGGGGATACGACTATGATATTCAATTGCCGATGAGCATACAAACCTATTGCTTGATAAGGGGCCAATTCAAAGCAGACCAGTAAGGTGCTCCCGTCTCGAAGCGCTGCGGCTCACATGCCGGCCTTTGGATTGCTACACAGCTTTGATGTACCATGTCCGTAGAGCAAGGAGATCACCGATGGAAGCCGAAATAAGGTCTAGTCAGAAGGATAAAAACATCCGTCTTGCAATTCGCGCCTTATTAAGAAGCAGGGAAATAAATTGCTGCGGTTAGGATCAGTCTGCCCTCGAATACTGCAGAACCTAACATGCCACAGCTGGAGACAGTACTCAAGCGCTACGAGGAGGTCACCTCGAAGGCCCAGAACGCAGCCCAGATCCAGCTGAGATCTGAAGAATCAGGAATCTCTTTCGATTTCACATTCGAGGCAATTCGTCCAAACGTATTTCGAACAACATTCTCATCCAAAACGCACTCTCTCCCACCATATCCCTCAGCAACACCGCCGACACCAACCATCGACTCTGCCAAGCTGTCGTCGACGAGGTCAGAGTCAACGTATAAACTACAGCTTGAAGATGTTGAAGCCAGCGTGCAGTGGAAACACGCACCTGTCGTTTCATTGGGCTTCGTGGGATCGGACGAAAAGCTCTATGCTGACCTGGAATATCGATCTTATGTGATTGATGGCCGGGGAGTCAGCCACTATGTCCAGCACGACAGGAAAGCATTGCATGTCGGTCTGGGAGAGAAATCAGCCCCAATGGACCTGACAGCACGGGGATTCCAAATCTCAGCCACAGACTCCTTTGGCTATGAGGCATACGCAACCGATCCTCTATATAAACATGTGCCCTTACTTATCAAAGTCACCCCTCGGGGCTGTGTGGGAATGTTCTCGACAAGTCATAGCAGGGGCTCCTGGGCAGTGGGATCCGAAATCGATGGTCTTTGGGGGCATTTCAAAGTTTACCGACAAGATTATGGTGGCCTCGAGGAGTACCTTCTTGTTGGGCGCACGCTCAAAGAAGTGGTCCACACGTACGCAGAGCTGGTCGGGTTTCCTCTCCTCGCCCCGCGCTGGGCCTATGGCTATCTCTCAGGAGGATACAAGTACACGATGGGAGATGCACCCCCAGCCCACGAGCAATTGATGGACTTTGCCGATAAACTCGACTACCACGGCATTCCCTGCTCGGGGCATCAGATGAGTTCGGGATATTCTATTGCGGAACACGAGCCCCGAGTTAGGAATGTCTTCACGTGGAACAAACACAGGTTTCCAGACCCCGAGGAGTGGATTGCGAAATACCACTCCCGCGGCATCCGTTTGTTAACCAACATCAAGCCTTTTCTGCTGTCGTCACACCCCGATTATCAATACCTAGTGGAGAATAATGGGCTGTTTACAGATCCGCAAACGAGTAAAAACGCTGAGATGCGTCTCTGGAGTGCAGGTGGTGGCGAGAGCGGAATTGGTGGGCACATTGACTTTACTTCGGCTGCGGCCTATGAGTGGTGGACTCGAGGCGTGGAGAAGCTCAAAGAACAGGGGATCGACGCGATGTGGAACGACAACAACGAGTATCCATTACCGAATGATAACTGGGAGTTGTCCTTGGAAGCGATTCCAGGAAGCAGGAAGGGAATAGCCGACAGAAATGTCGGTCTCTGGGGTAGAGCCATGCAGACAGAATTGATGGCAAAGGCATCATATGAAGGGCTCCTCCGTGCCGAGGCTGGTGTTCGGCCCTTTGTTCTGACAAGAAGCGCGGGCGTGGGTACGCTGCGTTTCGCGTGCGGTTCATGGAGCGGAGACAATATGACGAGCTGGGAAAGCATGAAGGCTTCGAACGCGTTATCGATCAATGCAGGCATCAGCCTGATGCAATTTTATGGGCACGACATTGGAGGCTTTGAGGGGCCTCAGCCTTCGCCCGAACTGCTTCTTCGCTGGGTTCAGCTTGGTTGTCATCAGATCCGCTTTGCGATCAATTGTTTCAAAACAAGCCCCCAGGATAACCAGGCAGGTGAGGTTATCGAACCCTGGCAGTATCCTGAAATCATCCCAAACATACGTGCCGCAATCAAGCGGAGGTACGAGATCATGCCATACATTTACTCGCTAGGACTAGAAAGCCATTTAACTGCGAGCCCGCCACAAAGATGGATTGGCTGGGGTTATGAATCCGATCCAGAAGTGTGGACCAAAACCTTGAAGAGAGGGGAGGAGCAATATTGGTTTGGTGATTCATTGCTCATTGGCGGGGTGTATGAGCCTGGTGTCGATAAGGCGAAGCTGTACCTCCCCCGAAAGTCGGCAGAGGGATCATTCGACTATGGCTACATCAATCTAAATGCACCGCATGAATATTTCGCGGCAGGTCAATGGGTGACGATCCAATCCCCCTGGCGAGACAGTATCCCCATACTAGCAAAGATTGGCGGCGCCGTTCCTGTCGGGAAACCGATTCAGACCAGAATGCCCGGCGAGCTCCGCCCGAAGTGCAAGACACTTGAAGAGGACGATTACCGAGGAATCGAAATTTTCCCCCCTCAAGGAAGTTCGCATGGCGAGACCTTCTCGACCACTTGGTATGAGGACGACGGATTATCTGCAAACCCAAACATCTCGTCATTTACTGTATCGTACAGTTCCACGGTGGAGAAAGTCGTTGTGACACTGCTCCCGCATCCAGACAATACCTTCATCCCTCCTTGGACGGAGGTGGTCTTTATTCTGCCACATCAGGATAGACGCTATATAGAATCGGCGAGTGGATCGCCAGTGCAGCTCGTGGATTCGGAGTCTGGGAGAGTGCGGTACAAAATGGTGGTCCCAGATCTGAGAAGTCGCGCAGTCTGCAACGGCAAGCATGAACAATGAAACTGAACGATCTCGGCGCTGAGGCTTGTTTCCTACGATCACCTGAATTGATCTTAGGTAGTTTGCGCAGCTAGCTCGACCCGAGCAGGCCTCAAATAGAAGCTTCAAGTTGGGAAGGGTGATAGTACTGGCCACAACCTGGGAGCTGCCTTCTATTCAACTTGACGACAATCACGGGTCCAGTTTACAGGTCGATTCGAGCCCGAACTGATCGCTCAGCCGCTCGCATGTATAGAAAGACAGTTGCACTGTTTATCGTCCTGAAAGGTGTCGTGGCTTGCTGTTGATGCTAGTTCATCGGTCCAGGGACCAAGTAGATCAGACCTGTAAGAATTCCGAACATCGAGCAGCTGAGAATGGCGAGGCTGTGCAATTAGTAATGGAGTTCCCATGGGAGACTGGCGCGTCGACCACTGATGATACCGCTTACCGCATCTGGCGCATTCCACGAGGTGACTTCGGCTAAATTCTGACCTCAGGGGCCTACGAGCAGCTGCAGTGGTGAATGGCTGTATCTGTCCCCCACTGATATTCTCCATTGGCTGGGGATGTGGTTAAAGTGGATCATTTGTGAAGAGCAAGGCTGAGCACCATCAAAGTGACCAACTTTCTGGGCCTGGACTGGGCACAAAACTTTCATCTGCTGAACTGCATATTCGCACACAGTACGAACAATCTTGACAGTGTCACACCGCGCTTAAGAACAGAAAGAATTTGTCTTCAAATACTGCAGAAATGTTGACGCCTAAGTCCCTACCCAGCACCAAGGAAAACTAGTCGGCCACCGACCATGATACTCGTATTCCGTATTTGTCCTCGCCTGTGGCTTGAAAGCCTTTATGCTCAAGCCTGGCTCTCCTTTGTCGGTCTCCACTGACTCAGTGGGCCAACGCGTTCCAAGGTCCCACAATTTGGAAGTTTTGAGCCACTTTAGGCCATGTAGAAAAGCAACACTGTTGGCCATTGTATGTGATCGCGGCGCCCTGCTATCCGTGCCATTGCGAGGAGTATTGAAATACATAAGGACCTCCTAGGACCGTCGGTAGATCTGTGCTTTCATAATACGTGATAAGTCATACTGGAGTGTTATACTCATACTGGAGTGTTATACTCATACTGGAGTGTTATACTCATAC